>NW_024412421.1:31919946-32079759 GCF_014898765.1 Herpailurus yagouaroundi
CTTCCTTCCTTCCTTCCTTCCTTCCTTCCTTCCTTCCTTCCTTCCTTTCTTTCTTTCTTTTTTTCTTTCTTTCTTTCTCTCTCTCTCTCTCTTTCTTTCTTTCTTTCATTTTTCTTTAAAATTTATTTATTTTTGAGAGACAGAGAGAGACTGAGCATAAGTGGGGGAGGGCCAAAGCAGGGGGTGGAGACACAGAATACGAAGCAGGCTCCAGGCTCTGAGCTGTCAGCGCAGGGCCTGACGCGGGGCTCAAATCCACAGACCATGAGATCATGACCTGCCCGACGTCGGAAGCTTAACCAATTGAGCCACTCAGGTGCCCTATTTATTTGTTTTTAATGTTCATTTACTATATTTTGAGAGAGAGAGAGAGAGAGAGAGAGAGAGAGAGAGAGAGAGAGAGTACGAGTGGGGGAGAAGCAGAGAGAGAGAAAGGAGGAGAGAGAGAGAGAGAGAAAGAATTCCAAACAGGCTTCATGCTCAGTCCGACTTGGGGCTCGATCTCACAAATGTGAGATTGTGACCTGAATGGAAATCAAGAGTCAGATGCTTAACCAACTGAGCCACACAGGTGCCCAGGATAAGTGACAGGGATGAACTTCACAGTAGCTAAAACAGAAGAGGGAAAAGGAATTTATTAGTTTACCAACTGACTAGATAGAACTAAATTCTAAGATGGGATCATCCTAACTCTCCCCCATCTCCACTCCCTATTTCCCTCAACACCCCCACTTCCAACTCCTGCTCCCCCCTTCTTGCTCTGGTTTCCTTTGCTTACCTTCTCTGATGTGGTAGCAAAAGTGGCCTGGGGGTTCAAGTTTTCTACCATTGCATACTTACGTAGCCGGGAATAAACAATAAGGCCATCTCCCTTCTGCCATCTACATCAGGACTCTGGCTCAACTGAGGTCACATGCTCAGCCCCAACCCAATCTCCAAGTCCAGGGAATGGGGTATGGGGACTGCCCAGTCTGCCCCTTTCAATGAGAAGGACAAAACCATTGATCGATAGCCTTCCTACAAAAGCAGGGAGGTAAGGATGAGTATTTCCCAAAAGGGAATTATGTGATCCAGACCAAAGCTTTAATAATCATGTAAGAATAAGGATGATAATTGGCATGAACTATTCTAGGTATCTCTACCTCAATGCCTATGCTCTCCCCACTTCCCAGTTTTTTTGAGATATAATTGACAAATAACATTGTACTAGTTTAAGGTGCACAATATCCTGATCTGATACATGTATATATTGCAAAATGATTACCACAAAAGGTTAGTTACCATCCATCACCTCACAGAGATACCATTTTTTTTCTTGTGATAAGAACTTTCAAGATTTACTCTCAGCAAATTTTCCAATATACAATACACTATCATTAACTGTCGTCACTATGCTGTACATTACATCCCTGGAACGTATTTATGTTGTAACGAGAAGTTTGTACATTTTGACTGCCTTCACCCATTTCACCCCCACCCTCCACCTCTGGTAACCACCAACCTGTTCCCTATGAGTCTGGTTTTTGTAGATTCCACCTAAAAGGGAGATTACATACTATCTCTTTTTTCTTTCTGATTTATTTCACTTAGCGTAATGCCCTCAAAGCCCTCAAGATTCTCAAGGTCTATCCATGTTGTTGCAAATGGCAGGATTTCCTTCCTTTTTAATGGTTGAATAATATTCTATTGCACATATGTACTACGTTTTCTTTATCCATTCATCCTTCAATGGACACCTTGATTGTTTCCATGTCTTAGGCATTGTAAATAATGCTACAATAAACACAAGGGTGCAGATGCTGTGCTCTTTTTTAATTGAAATTTTTATGGAGATTATCATAGATTTAGCCAAAGTTTTAAGAAGGAATAGAGAGAGATCTTATGTACCTTTGACCTGGGTATATATGGTTAAATTTTTCATAACTATAGTACAACATTATAAGTAGTATACTGATAATGATAATTTACCAGTTTTATGCAGATTTTCCCAATTATATCTGTACTTATATGTATTCATTTCCATACATTTTATCATCTCATTTTCCTTTTTTTAAAATGTGTTTTTAAATTTATTGTTGAAAGTGAGAGAGAGACAGACAGACAGAACGTGAGTGGGGGAGAGGCAGAGACGGAGGGAGACACAGAATCTGAAGCAGGCTCCAAGCTGTCAGTACAAACACCAACACAGGACTCGAACCCATGAACTGCAAGATCATGACCTGAGCTGAAGGTGGATGCTTAACCGACGGAGCCACCCAGGCACCCCTCATTTTCCTTTTAATTGCATTGTATGACTTTCACGTCATGGGTAGACAATCAAATTCAACGCATGGTTTCATTAAATGACTAGAAATGGCCAATGTCTCTACTAAGATTGCTCTTTAACAAACCAGATCACGGTCATCGCAGTCATGTTTTCCCTGTGTGCAGAAATGAGCTCAGTGTTTTATAGTGGTCTGGGAAGAGGTAGCTGAAAACCTATCAGACAACAGTTGTTCTACCTACTACATATCATAAGGTGATGACTTAAGTATCTCTTAATAAATTATCTTCAATAAATGTTAGATGTGAGCATGCGCCATATTTTGTGGTCTCTGATACACTGAAAACTTTAACTTTTGGATAGAGGTAGGAATCAGGCCAAGAGAACTCAGAGCTAGGAAAATATTCTCCCATGGATGGAACAGGCCTGACCAGAGGAATAAGAGACTTTGGCAGGGAAGAGGAATCATTTGCAAAGTTCTGAAGTCAGAAGAACAAAGACAAGCACATGTGGAAAACTGGACCCATGTTTGGTTTGGTGAGAAATCACCAAAGGCTGGGAAAGCTGGTAGGACAGGGATGCCTGGAAAGGTAAGAGCAGGAAACGATGGAGGTCCTCCACCCATCCATAGATAGTTGTGCAAGCGTCCTGGGGGATTTAGGCAGAGAAAAATACCCATGAAGTCATCTTTGACATTTGCTGACATGTCTATGGTCTCTGGAAGCCAGGTGGTGGTGTTTTCCTCCTCCCTCCATTCCTTCCTTCCTTCCTTCCTTCCTTCCTTCCTTCCTTCCTGCCTTCCTTCCTTCCTTCTTTCCTCCCTCCCTCTTTCCCTTCCCTACCCTTAAAAAATTGAGATATAATTGACATACAATAAACCGTTCATATTTAAAGTACACAATTTGATAAATTTAGACATATGTATGCACCCAGGAAACCATCACCACAATCAAGATGGTAAACATGTCCTTCATCCCCGAAAGTTTCCATGTCCCCCTTTCTAATCCTTCCCCCACCTGCTGCAGGTAACCACTGATCTATCTGTATCGCTATAGATTGGTTTGCATTTTCTAGAATTTTAAATATATGAATCATACAGCACACACTGGTTTTTGTCTGGCTCTTTCATTCACCATAATTATTTTGAGACTCAACCATGCTGTTGTGTCTATCAACATTCCGTTTTTTTAAGACTTTATTTTTGGGGTGCTTGGGTGACTCATGTAGTTAAACGTCCAATTCTCAATTTCGGATCAGGTCATCATCTCAGCATTGTGAAATTGAGACCCACGCTCAATGTGGAACCTGCTTAATATTCTCTCCCTCTCTTTATCTCTGTCTCTCTCTCTCCCTCTGCCCCTCCCCACTCTCTCTATTTGAACAACAGTACTTTTAAGTAATGTCTACACCTAACACGGGGCTCAAACTCACAACCCTGAGATCAAGAGCCCCATTCTCCACTGACTGAGCCAGCCAGGCACCTCTCAAGTTCATTCCTTTTAAGGCACTTAAAAAAAATTGTTTAAATGTTAATTTATTTTTGAGACAGAGTGGGGAAGGGGGTGGGGGAGAGAGAGGGAGAGAGAGAGAATCCCAAGCATGCTCCACACCCATGAACTGTGAGATCATGACCTGAGTTGAAATCAAGAGTCAGATGCTTAACTGACTGGGCCACCCAGGTGCCCCCCTCTCAATGGACCCTGTAATGGCTGAGTGGTATTCCACCGTGTGGCTACATCCGAGCTTGCTTAGCCATTTGTCCAGGGCTTGCTTTATTGACCAGGGAAACCTTTGCCAAAGCTGAGAGCCCTAATGTCCAGCCACCCTGGGTTCCCCATGAGATCCCCTCAGTGCTATGCTCCCTCACCATCTTCACCCCTTCCCACTCTCAGCGTCCTCCAGGTAACGAATGCGAGGAACACATCTGCATTCCTTTTCCAAGGCTGCTGTAACAATTACAGGTGGCTTACAACCAAAGGAACTTGTTCTGCCACGTTCTGGAGCCCAGAGGTCTGAGAGCAAGGTGTTGGCGGGGCCTCCTCCCTCTGAAGGCTCTAGGGGAGGATGCCTTTGTGACTCTCCTAGCTTGTGGGGGCTCCAGGCATTCCTTGGCTTGTGGCCGTATCACTTCAATCTCTGCCTCCATCTCCACATGGTCTGCTCCCCTGTTTTCCTGTGTCTCCTCCTTTTCTGTCTCTTACAAGAAAAGCTATTATTGAATTTAGGGCCTATCCTGATCCAGGATGGTCTCGTTTTGAGATCTGCACTTTAATTACACCTGCAGAGACCTTTATTCCAATTAGGGTCACTCCACTTCTCTGGCTTCCTTTCCTTCTGCTTTCCATAGTTCCTCCTGAACATCGGGTCCGATGATAGACCCAGTTTCAGGCTGTTTCTCCCAGCTTCTGAACTAAGTGTGATCAGGTGCCATGAAGAGCATCTACCCAGCCCTAGAGTAAGCCCTTTCTCACTCCCTCATACAGAAATGTCCCATTGTTCCCCATGGTGTGCATTACCCTTTGTTGTGACAAGTATTAGACCCGCTTTGTTCAACTACAGGTGCTGGAATGGGCTGACCAGTGCCCCTTCCCCAGGTATGTCCACCTGGAACGTCAGAATGGAGGTTGGCCAACCTGGAAGGTCAGAGGCTGGGACAGATCCTCTTTAACCCACCTCAATCACATTTAGCTTAGACGTTGGGACAGACTACCCTTTATATGGCTGGTCATTGGACTGTGATGGAGCAGCCAGGGAAGCAGAAGGAAAGGAAGCCAGAGGGCAGTTGTGACCAAGAATATGCACTCATCTGGGTACAGAGGGCCCTTGTCTGCTGGGGCCACCACACATACAGGTTCCTAGCATGCAGTAGGTCCTGTTTAAATACTTAGTGGATGAACAGATAAGGACCTCAGACCTAATTTTTTTTCTCTCTCATTACTCCTGCAGGAGGGGTCCCATTGGAGAAGCTGGCAGCCTATAGCTCATCCAAGGCAGCTCTGACCATGTTTTCAGCAGTGATGAGACAAGAGCTTTCCAAATGGGGAGTTAAAGTCTCTGTCATCCAGCCTGGAGGCTTCAAAACAAGTAAGTGTCTCAGTCCAGGAGCCCCTCAGCGTTCATCCTGGACGGGATTCTGAGGGTCCTTTGTTTTGACAGAGATCAAACCAAACTCCTCAGTGGTTGGCCAAAGAGGAGTTGGGATAGATGGGCCTCTTTTAATAATAAAAGGGCAGGGTGCCCGGGGGGCTCAGTCGGTTGGGTTTCTGACTTCGGCTCAGGTCATGGTCTCATAATTCGTGAGTTCAAGCCCCCGCATTGGGCTCTGCGCTGACAGCTCAGGGCCCGGGGCCTGCTTCAGAGTCTGTGTCTTTCTCCCCCGTTCACACTCTGTCACTGTCTCAAAAATAAAAATAAACATTAAAATAATAATAATAAAAGGGCAAGTGCCAGGTTCTTCAGCGTACAGTTGTTCCCCTGCATCGGTTCCACAAAGGAATTTAGTTTTGATGTCATATAGTTTTCTTTTTTTAAATTTTTTAAATGTTTTTATTCATTTTTGAGAGAGAGAGAGACAGAGACAGAGCATGAGTGGGGGAGGGGCAGAGAGAGAGGGAGAACAGAATCGGAAGCAGACTCCAGGCTCTGAGCCATCAGCACAGATCCCGACACGGGGCTTGAACCCATGGACCACAAGAACGTGACCTGAGCTGACATCAGGTGCTTAATTGACTGAGCCCCCCAGGAGCCCCTTTAAAGATTTTATTTCTAAATGATCTCTACATCCAATGCGGGGCTCAAACTTTCAACCTCTGAGACCAAGAGTTACATGCTGTACAGACTGAGCCAGCCCGGTGCTCCTTATTTTTATTTTTAAAATTAATTCATTTTTTTAAGATTTAAAAAAAAAATTTTAAGTAATCTCGACACCCAATGTGGGGCTCAAACTCACAACCCTGAGCCCAAGAGTCGCATGCTCCACTGACTGAGCCAACCACACACCCCACCCCACACTCGTTTTTTTTAAATTGAGAAATATATACACACAGAGTTTAACAAATTACTTTAAAAACTCATGCACTTAACAGCCAGATCAAAAAATGAAGCATTGCCAGTGCCCAGAAGTGCCCATATGATCTCCGTCCAGTCCTAGTCTTCCCCATCCTCAACATATAATCACTTTCTTATTTTTTGTAGCAATTGTTCATTTGCTTTTCTTTGCAGTGTTACATACATGCATGCATCACAAACAATAGGATTTGGCTTTACTGGTTATGGAACTTTGAATGGAATCAGCATGTATGTATTCTCGTGTCTGCTTTTCTCACTCAACATTGCTTTCACAGTTCATCTGTGTGGTTTGTACCTGCAGCTCACTCATTTTCAGTACTCTGAACGTGCCACGATTTTTCTATCACTGATGGGATATTTGGGTCACCTTGGGACAATTATGAACAATTCAGCTATGAACCCTTTGGCATGTGACACTTTCGGTGCTGTACATGTATGTGATTTTTCCAGTGTCACATTCCCAGGAGTGGAATGACTAGTTCATGGGGTTTAATCGTCTTCAGCTTTCGTGGATAATACAAAACCATTTTAAAACATATTATTCCAGGGGTGCCTGGCTCAGTTGGTTGAGCGTCCAACTCTTGTTTTCAGCTCAGGTTCATGATCTCAGGGTCATGAGATCAAGCCCCATGTTGGGCTCTGCACTGAGCACGGAGCCTGCTTAAGATTCTCTCTCTCTCTCTCTCTCTCTCTCTTGCTCTCTCTCTCTCTCTGCCTCTCTCCCCTGCTCATGCTCTCTAAAACAAACAAAACAACAAACAACAATAATAATAGTAATAAAATAAAATAAATATTAAAAAAATATTGTTCTAGAGGCATCTGACTAGCTCATTCAGAAGAGTATGTGACTTTTGATCTCGGGGTCTTGAGTTTGAGTCCCATGTTGGGTGTACAGGTTACTTAAATAAACAAAACTTTAAAAAGTTTTTAAAAAATATTGTTCCAATGTATACTCCTGTCCTTCCCATATAGGTCCTAATCTGTATGACAGCCCTGAGCGGTATGCTTAATTGACATCATTGGGCAGGTGTGTGGGGTGGGTGATACATACAGGTGGGCATGCAACACACTTTGGTGATTGGCAATCTGAAAGCAGATCTCTAGGTGCAGTGCTCAGTCCTCTCTTTCTATGAGGCTGCCCTCAGTCTAAAGGTGATCCTGATGGGCTCTCTCAAGGCAAGAGGCCAGACAGTGGAAGGCTGAGGACTCAAGTTTGGAGAAGGATGCTCAAAGCTGGGGTGGGGTGGAGGGTGGGGGACACAAGAAGAGGAATCTTCAGAGAGAAAAAGAGCTTCTGAAGACATTCAAGGAGACATACCATATTTTTTAGTTCCTGCAATAGAAATAGCTAAGATTTCATGATTAGCAGGTTTTAAGCACTTTACATACACAATTTCACTTAATCCTCACCTAGAAGGTAGGCATTGTAATGATGTGGTTTGAAGTGTTGGGGTTCAGAACCAAAGGTCATGAAAGAATTCTGAAAAAGAAAGTTTTCAGTGCAAAAAGGTGGTCTTATTAAAGCACTGGACCTGTGGGCAGAAAGAGCTGTACTCGGGTTGTGAGGAATGACTGATTATATACTTCGAAGTTAGGGAGGTAAGGACAAAGGAAGTATCCAAAAGGATTTTCATTTGTTAAAGACTTATAGGGGGGCGCCTGGGTGGCTCAGTCGGTTGAGCGTCCGACTTCGGCTCAGGTCACGATCTCACGGTCCATGAGTTCGAGCCCCGCGTCAGGTTCTGGGCTGATGGCTCAGAGCCTGGAGCCTGCTTCCGATTCTGTGTCTCCCTCTCTCTCTGCCCCTCCCCCGTTCATGCTCTGTCTTTCTCTGTCCCAAAAATAAATAAACGTTAAAAAAAAAAATTTAAAAAAAAAAAGACTTATAGGATCCTGGAGATCTGGCTATCATCAAGCTAAGGTTGCTTTTGGCTTCTAGCAAAGTATTAACATTAAGATGGAGACTTCCAGGAGGAATGGGATACTCTGCCTGCCTTAAGTATTTTATTTGTCAATGGGCTGCAGGTTAGAAGGCAACTTAATTTTATGTACATTTCTTTTGCCTTGTTTTCCACATCATTCCCCCCTGAACAATTTTGACCCTTAAATCTTTAAGGTTGTTGAGGGTGGAAGGTCTTACCTTCTGTAACTTCTTCCTACTGAGTAGGGGCATAGAGATGTCCCTACCTATGGGTCAACATTGGTCAGGTGGGGAATTTCTATATAGGAGTTACTAAAGGCCAAGGTAGCCAATCCAAGGTAGACAACATATATAAACCTCCTTGAGTAGAAAGGATCATTTATCAGCTGGAAGTTACTTCCGTGAAGGAGTCTTGGCACCAGGCAGGGAGACATCAGAGAAGACAAGAAAATAAGGTTAATATTATTTGGAGAACGGGAAGCCTGAATAAAAGACTTTTGATAGTTGCCCAAAATGTTCCTCTAGTCCAGGAGTTTAACCAATCACTAAAGGAAAGAGACCGATAGTTTAATGTGCCAATTTGAGTATTTATAGCTTTTAGCAATCCTGCTACATGCTTGTGATATCTGGAATATATGTACAACATTCTGTTTTTATGATAGCACATGTTCCAGCCTGTGCAGTAGTTAAAATATCTAATGCCATTTGGAGAGTCATTTATGGCCTTAATTGTGTAGCAAGTGGCATTAGCCATCACCTGCTGTTTTGTTTAGCAAGCAGTCAGGTAATTAATAAGAGGCACCTTTATGGAAACAAAAGAAAAATATAAGTTAATGGGTAGAGCAAATTATAAACCCAGTGTCTGAGTCCTGAGTGCTGCCAGGGAGAAGATTTTTAGATGTCAAGCTCTAAACATCCTCAGATAGAGTGGAAACAGGTGGCTGAATAGTATGGGTTTTTCTGGTTTGTAATTCAAAAGTCTCTGCTGATCCTTTTGAATGGCCCATATAAATGGGGGAAAGGAAGATGAGAAAGAAATGTACACCATCATTTTCATTTAAAGAGAAGTCTGAAGTCTTCCACAGGTTCACAAGAATAAGAAGTCACCCTTAGCTGGCACACTGGATTCCTATGAGGAATGTAGAGGGTTGTTGTTGTTGTTGTTTATTTTATTTTAGAGAGAGAGAGCACAAATTGGGGAGAGAGGCAGAGGGAGAAAGATGGAGTCTTGAGCAAGCTTCATGCTCAACTCAGAGCCTGATGTGGGGCATGATCCCTTGACCCTGGAATCATGATATGAACCGAAATCAAGAGTTGGATGTTCAACCAACTGGCTGAGCCACCGAAATGCCCCAGGCAGATACAGATTTAATTTTTGAGTCCACGAGGAATGTCCTTCTAATTTTATGGCTGTGGGAGTATGATCCAGTAGGGGCCTTTTCATTTCAGAATTAAATCTCCTGCTGTATTAGACTTTCAATTCTTTAAATAAACCTTGTCTCCTGGGTTTATATGGAGTGGGTTGCTAGTAACTGTCAGATCAGGTTTAGGGAGGATATAGTTTGCATATTCATTTAAAGAGATTTATGAATTAAAACCTGGCCTCAAGTAAATAATTTCAAAATTTTTTAACATTTATTTATTTATTTATTTATTTGTTTATTTAAATTAAGAGTTTTTTTTTTTAACGTTTATTTATTTTTGAGACAGAGAGAGACAGATCATGAACAGGGGAGGGTCAGAAAGAGGGAGACACAGAATCTGAAACAGGCTCCAGGCTCTGAGCTGTCAGCACAGAGCCCGACGCGGGGCTTGAACTCACAGACTGCAAGATCATGACCTGAGGTGAAGTCGGCCACTTAACCAACTGAGCCACCCAGGCGCCCCAACATTTATTTATTTTTGAGAGACATAGAGACAGAGCACAAGTGGGAGAGGGGCAGAGAGAGGGAAACACAGAATATAAAGCAGGCTCTAGGCTCTGAGCTGTCAGCACAGAGCCTGACATGGGGCTTGAACCCACGAAAAGTGAATAATTTAATAAAACACTATAGTCTTTACCTACTGGTAGGTACCTATAGTGAGAAAAGGCTTTTCATATACAATGGTTGGGGAAATCCATCCCATTTTCCAGTTGTTCAAATAATTGTATGCCCGTGGGTCTTGTTATTATCCCCACAGAATAACAAGCAAGATGGTCCTATACATGGGCTATTTCTCTGAAGTTTACCTCCAGTAGTCCAGCATCAGTTTTTAGGGCTTTTAGGGAAAAGGCAGTTTTAGTTTTTAATGACTTTATTTATTTATTTATTTATTTATTTTTTTAATTTTTTTCCCAACATTTATTTATTTTTGGGACAGAGAGAGACAGAGCATGAATGGGGGAGGGGCAGAGAGAGAGGGAGACACAGAATTTGAAACAGGCTCCAGGCTCCGAGCCATCAGCCCAGAGCCCGACGCGGGGCTCGAACTCACGGACCGCGAGATGGTGACCTGGCTGAAGTCAGACGCTTAACCGACTGCGCCACCCAGGCGCCCCGATCATATGGATTTTTTAAAATCTGCTTTGTTGGAACATTTTATAAGGAATCTCTAGATTTGAACTTTTGTAACCTCTCTAGGCCAGAAGCCAAGCCAAGTACTTGCCATCAGACATGCCTGCAATACCTGTAGATTTGGGTGAATTCCTCTTCATGAGGTCCCCATGCCAGGGGAAGTGACATTCTTTCCTCACGTGGTAAGGCTGCTGGGAACTCTGTAAGCAAGGCATCAGGCCAATATTTCCAAGGGGCTTTATTTCGCCACGTTTCATAAAGTCAACCCTAGTTCCTTAAAGCTGTCGGGTCATATCTGTCTATGCATGTCTCTTAAATAGGACATTCCAGCCAAAGCCTTGGGAAAATAACCAATATTTCCAATGGTGTCCTGTTACATAGTCTTATTGAACTTCTGCAAATAACTGTAGTTGCCATGAAGGAAAGAACCCTCACGGAGAGTTTTCGAATTTCAGAGGGTACAGGTAGGGAGAAAAGTTAAATGCTTTAATTTGTTCACCAATGAATACTTTATCACACTTCTGAAAGTCATAGATATCTTAAGAGAAAACTTCCTTAATCTGGAAGAGCAAACATTAGAGAGCCGGCAATGTTTCAAACAAGAGTCACAAAAACTAAAAACGATCATCATCTTCCTTAATTTACTTAAAGTTACTAATTCTTGTTCAGTTTGAATGCAGCTTTTTAGTTAGTTCTCGAAATTCTTACCAATTTTAGTTTTATGATTTTAAAGATATCAAAAACCTGTGTTTGTCAAAAGCCCTTTCTATGAGTCTCCTTGAAGATGAAACATGTTTTGCAAGAGGATAAGAACAAGAACTATAAATGACAAAAGACTCAACAATCGGAGTGGTTAAAGATTTGATTAGAGTTCATTACAGCTGGCAAGGAAATCCAGTTATTTCTGTGACACAGAGCTCTTCAATAATTAGAATATTAAGTAATAGTCTTATGCCAGAACATATTAAAACATATTAAAACTTTAGGAATTTCATCTCTGGAATAGTTATAGCATTTACCCAAACAATACCTAAGGCTTATTATTTGTTTAACAATGCTTCCAGAGTCACTTAACATACCAAAGAAAAAGGCCTAATTAGTCAAAAAGATTTCATTGACAGTTTAAATACTGGGAAGTGTGTTAAAAAACCTCAGAAAGTTATAAAGCACATGCCTAAGTAAGACCACAGGTCATTACAAAATTTAACACTTAATTATTACAAAAACTTCTTTAACGTTTATTTACTTTTGAGAGAGAGACAGAGTGCAAATGTGTGAGAGGAAGAGAGTGAAGGAGACACAGAATCTGAAACAGGCTCCAGGCTCTGAGCTGTCAGCACAGAGCCTGACGCGGGGCTCGAACTCACGGACCGTGAGATCATTACCTGAGCCGAAGTTGGACACTTGACCGACTGAGCCACCCAAGCACCCCAAGACTTAATTATTTATTTAACCAAGGTGGCAATACGAGATTCCAAAGGCAAACGTGTCTGGTTATATAGTTGTTAGCAAAACTCAGCTCCTATAGTATTGAGAAGTTTTAACTGTGTAATCAAAGACCTGATAAAGACAAAACATAAAAGTTTTGATTTTCTGGGCAGACAGAAGAGAAAAAATAAAAACATGTTGTTTACATTTTCTTATCAAGAGCAGATCAACAATCCAAGAAAACTTTGTCTTTTGAACAAAGAGAAAAGAAGAATTTCAACCTTATACCTATATACTTTTAAAATCCATTAATTTCGGGGCGCCTGGGTGGCGCAGTCAGTTAAGCGTCCGACTTCAGCCAGGTCACGATCTCGCGGTCCGTGAGTTCGAGCCCCGCGTCGGGCTCTGGGCTGATGGCTCAGAGCCTGGACCCTGTTTCTGATTCTGTGTCTCCCTCTCTCTCTGCCCCTCCCCCGTTCATGCTCTGTCTCTCTCTGTCCCCCAAAAATAAATAAACGTTAAAAAAAAAAAATTAAAAAAAAATCCATTAATTTCAACCTGAGTCCTGACCACATATAAAATTCCTTTGCAAAGATTTCCCTCCATAAACCTTCTACAGTAACTTTTAAAATTCATAGTTGCTTCCCTTATTTCCATCAGTCTCAAACACATTTAGCAGAAGAATTTTAACTCTTAGAAGCCCAAGTCTCCAGTGAAAACTAAGTAGTAACCAATTGTGAACTGTTACACCAGAATTCTTTAGACGGCAAGTTTGTGAATCTATTAAGCACAAGACATGTTTTCCGACAGACCCAAATATTCTTAGTTTCTCTGCAGTAGGAAGCCAAAAGCACAAACCTATTTTTAGTAATCAGTTCTTCAGCACTCCATCCTATTTGGAAAAGCTTGGATGTCCAATGAATTCAATCCCATTTTATCATCCCAGCAAACGTTTATAAAGTTTCAGGTTACTAATGACTTTGAAAGCTATCTTAACAATTACCCAAGAAAACTTGGAGGCAGACAAAATTAACCATCATTTTAAGTCATCTTTTTGCTGACAAATGGCAACAGAGATAACATGAGCTTATTTGACCTTCAGTAAACCTAGGTAGCATTAAAAGTTTCAATTAGTTTCAATACTGAATTATGTTCCACCTGAGTCCACTTAAAAGTCAGTCAATTTGTTCCCCATTGTTAATTTTTACCTGGGACACAGGTGGAGAAATCTGAAGTGGGCAGTGTAAGTCCAATGGGGTCTCTGCCCTCCTTGACAGCGAGGGGAGGAGGAGGAACCAATGGCGCTGGAGGCACCCGAGATGCTACTGGAGCCAGTCGTGAAGGCTGTGCATGAAGGTGGTGCAGAAACAGGAGGAGGGGGAGGGGAAGGCAGAAGAGCCTTCCACTAAAGTGGAGGTCGGCAGTCCACGTCAGGCCAGAGAAGACAGGGAACTTCCTTGAAATTAAAGGCATTTTGGCAGCTGTTTGGGAATACTCCTTAAAGTCCCCAGCCCAAGATAGACTTACCAGAGACTGTTGGTTCCAATTATAGCCATTAACCTGGGGAATGAAGGAGGGAGAAGCCCCCACATCTATTAGGAGGAGGAACAGAGAGACAGTGTTTCTTTTGTCAGGGATGGCCTGTGTTTCCTCCAGCAGCCTGGGTTTATTCGGAGAAGGCTTATTTAGACAATTATCATCCAGTGTATCAGGAGGGGGTTTACTGGCCAAACACATTCTGCAAGAGGCTGTTAGGCAGGGTCCTCATTTAGGGCCGTGTGGGTCTGGACCTAGGGGTACTTCTATCCATTTCCCCGGTTTCCCACAGGAGAGATCTAACTTAGAGGTCACACTAAGGCCATGCAGTGTTACAGATCAGTCCTTTCTTAAATTTTGCAATCTGAATTGTTTCCAGGGGGTTAAAAGGCATTCCAAAGGAGAGTCCTTGGGAACTGAAGAGAGAAGATCCGTTATCAAAAATCCCCTCTGATTCCCAGGTGGCATCCCACACAGTCAATGCCATAGGTCCCTGTTGTCAAAGCGACCCAAGGTGTCCCTTGAACAAAACTGCTATGATCACCACCCTGCTGTAAAGTCCCCGTAGGAAGGATGCTAGCTAGCATCCCTCTGCTTCCTCATCAAATCCTACACTACAAACAGGTGCCAGTGAATGGACTAAAATACCCTACCTTGCTGTGAAGGCCTTGAAGAACCCACTGTTTTTAACCCATGGAAAACATTAGAAAGGTTTTGACAAGGGGAAATTACCCAATTCTGTAGTTTAAGTAGTTAGTAGAGGACACTGATGGAAAACAGTAGAGATAGAAATCCATCATGGTCTAAGCGACATTCCAACGCAAGTAATCTTTATAGCCAACTTCTCTAGGAAATGGTCCTAGTTGGGCTTTCATTGAATTGGGTACTGGTTTCAGCTGGCTCTGAGTGCAGTTCTGGCATCCAGAAGAGGCTAGACCAGGGGATCACTTTAGACCAATGAGAGGAAGCTTCACACAGGAGTCTTAAGATCAGCAGCTGTGCTAGTCATTAGGTGGCTGTCCTGTGCCCAAGACAGGCAGACAACTTTGTATAAGGACAGAAATAAAGAAAAGGCCTCAAGTTTTTGAGTCTTATTACCGTTCCTGCCTGGGTACTAACTTCCAGCCCAAAGGTAGGCTTTCTCCTCCTGGCAGGGTAGCCGTGGGCTAGAGGATCGCAGCCTGAGCAATTGACATGAAAATGTCCCAATAAGACCATACTCCTTGAAAAGCCCGATAGGAGAGCAAAGGGAGGAGAGAGGAAGGACTCGCCAAGTTTGCCCCGAGGCTCAGAGTCCAGGTGAAAAGACTCAAAGCCCCACGTCAGGGCCCCAAAATGACGTGGAAAATTGTTCAAGTTCAGAGCTGAAGGTCAAGAAGGAATTCTTCAGACATGTTTGGTGCAAAAAAGGTGGTTTTATTAAAGCACGGACAGGACCCGTGGGCAAAAAGAGCTGCACTGAGGTTGTGAGGGGAGACTGATTATACCCTTGGAAGTTGGGGGAAGATAAGACAAAGGAAGTTTCCAAAAGGATTTGCGTGTGTTAAAGAAGACTTACAGGATCCTGGAGGCCTGGATGGATGTTGGCAAGCCAAGGTTGTTTTTGCCTCTGGCAAAGCATTAACATCAACATTGAGAGTTTCTGGAGGATTAGTTTATTTTGCCTGCCTGATGTATTCATCAATGGGCTGCCCGTTATAAGGAAATTCAATTTTATGTACGTTTCTTTTGCCTTTGTTCCCCACATCAGTAATATTCCCATCCTGTAGGGAGAAAGCTGAGCCTCAGAGAAGTTGGGAAATTTCCTAAGTCACAGAGGTGTGTGAGTCAGAGATGGGATTTGGATCCAAGTGACCTCAACAATTTCATTGTGTATAGCCCCAAAGTGGCAGCTAGTGGGTGTCAAAAGTGGCAGATGAAAGCTGACAAACTTCTGGTGGCTTTGTCACCAGTAAAGAGAGCCTTGAGGACTCTGCACAGGGTACTCACAAGAATGGTTAGAAAGTCCATGAGGTGTTTAGAGAGGAAGAAGAGAGGAAAAGGAATCCCTCGCCTTGGAGAAAGCCAAGACAGGGAGAGGTAGCTGGAGGAACAATAGTTCACACAAACATGTTTTTCAAGACCCAGAAGCCTTGGGAGTAATTGTCAGGGTAATCATTTCTTTACGTGTGGTATTGTGTTTTCATGAAAAGTAATGAGCAATTGAAATCCTTTTGCATTTCGGTGGGTATAATTGGATTTCACTGGCTTGCATTTCACAGTCAGGCTCCCTCACAGGCCCAATATCCGATATCCAGGAGTCACTCAAGCTGGTAAACTAAGGATCATCCCCATAGCAATCCCAGAGCAATCCCACACTTTACAGGAGGGAATGTGAGGTGCTGCATCCTTTGTGGAAAGTAATCTGGCAGTAGGTATTAAAATTCAGAATGCATGTGCCTTTTGACCACGCAGCCACACTGTAGAGGCTGCCTGCAGAGGTAAAACGCTAAAATACAAAAGGATGTGTTATGCAAGACTGTTTATGGCAGCGTCACTGAAATGGTGAAATCTAGGAATGACTGGAAAGTCCTTTGATAGAGAAGTGGTTGCCTAAAAGCTGTTCAATGGGAAATTTCTGCTGCTCTGGTTTAAATCTATAGCCATTGACTTTTGGAGGCAGGTCTGTGATTTATTATTCAGCAAACAAACAAGCAAATCTTTGGAATGATCCTTTGGGCATTTTGTTCCTGGTAAAATAAGATTAAACCAAAGCCTTTTTTTTTAAATTAAAAAAAAATGTGTATTTATTTTTGAGAGAGAGAGAGAGAGAGAGAATGTGAGCGGGGGAAGGGCAGAGAGAGAGGAAGACACAGAATCTGAAGCAGCCTCCAGGCTCCAAGCTGTTAGCACACAGCCCCGTGGGGGGCTCGTACTCATGAACTGTGAGATCATGACCTGAGCCAAAGTCGGACGCTTAACTGACTGAGTCACCCAGGCACCCACAAAGCCTTTTTTAAAAGTTTATTTATTTCTGACAAAGAGAGAAAGAGAGAGAGAGAGAGAGAGAGATTGATTGATTGATTGATTGAGAGTGCAAGGGAGTAGGGGAGGGGCAGAGAGAGAGTGGGAGAGAGAATCCCAAGTAGGCTCTGCATTGTCAGCTCAGAGCCAAACGCAGGGCTCAAACTCAAACCGTGAGATCATTACCTGATCTGAAATCAAAAGTTGGACATTCAACTCACTGAGTCCCCCAAGCGGCCCTATGTGTGTACATGTTTGTATAAACAAGGAAGGAATGTAGAAAGACACACAAAACTGTAAGTTACCTTAGAAGAGATTAATTTTAAAAACATATACATTTCATTATTTACTTTATTTTACATAATGAACAAGCATTGCTATAATATTTTAAAGTAAATGTATATATAATTAAATTGTATATAATAAGCACCCATTGTTTCTATATCAAATATGTTTATATATTTAATTACATATAATTTATATGCTAAAATTTAAATGCATAAGTTATATATTATTTAAAATTATATTTATTAAATAGATAGGATGATAGTTAACATTGTATATTTAATTTTATACATAGAAGTTGGTATTGCTTCTATATTAAAAAATTATACATAAATGTATATACACATGTTCATACATATTATATATATTGTATACATTATATTTTATATTGTATATAATAATCATGAAAACAGATGTAATAGAATGTTTGTGGCAGCACTGTTTGTAAGACCCCCAAATTGCAAACAACTCAAATGCCCATCACAGTATAATGGATAATTTATGGCATATTTACACAATGGAAAACCACAACAATGAGAATGACCACACAATACATGGATGAATCTCAGAATGTAGTGTGTGATTCCATTTACATAATGTCCAATGCCAGGCAAAACTGCTCCATCCTGGTCATTGGGACAGAGGATCCTGGGAAGGGGGTTGGGAGTGGAGGCTCCGAGGCTGGCTTGTTTTCTCTTTCTGCTGCTGGTTACACAGGCTATTCAGCTTGTGGAAACCTAGACATGTGTGTACTTTTCCATATGAATGCTGAAAAGTGTATTACATACCATTATAAAGCTCATTTAAAAAAAAAAGCCATTTGGGAATGCCTGTCTTTCCAACGGAAGCCAGTTCACAAGGGCCTGCATCCCTGGTAGGGTCGGACACGTCCAGTCTGGCCTCCCCAGAATCTGAGCCTCCCTTCTTCCTGCATCACAGGTATCGCGGGCACGAGTGAAATGTGGAACAAGCTGGAACAGGACATCCTGGACAACCTTACCCCCGAAGTGCTAGAGGACTATGGGCAGGACTATATCCTTGAGCAACGGGATTATCTCAAGTTCATCAGCAGGTGTACCAACACTGATATGTCCCCTGTGCTCCTGGACATCCGGCATGCCGTGTCTGCTAAGAGCCCCTTTGCCTTTTACTCGCCAGGGCCGATGGCTTATCCAATGCTCTGCTTTGTTTCATTTAGTCCTACTGGCATATTTGATTATTTTAGCAAAAAGTTGTATCACTTTAGAGGGAGCATGCCCAAGGCGCTAACTAAGCAGGCCTAACTGAAGAACAAGGCATGTAGGCAAATATGTGAGGAGTGTTAGTCTTGGAATGAAAGTGAAACCTGAACTTCCCATTAAAGTTGTGGTTTCCTACCTTGTATTTCCTGTGAAGTCTGTTGGTTGAATAGGAATTAATGCTGAGAAGGCTGGTGGCTAGAAATGACCCCCATGACAAATGTGAATTGAGGGTCAGCCTGCTCTGCACACATACATTTCAGATATTCTCTCATCTAGTTCTCATTAGAGAACCATGGTAGGTATCTTCACCCCTACTTAACAGGTAAGGGAATGAAGGATCAGAGAAGTTAAGTTGCCCATTCATTGTCACACAGCTAGCAAAAGGCAGTTCAAATTGAAATCCAGGCTGGATCCCACTGCCTGCCAGAGGAGGAAGACAAAGAGATGACAGGAAAAATGAGATAGAGAAGGGAAAAAGAGGAAGAACTGGCAAGGATCATAGTCAAATGGAGTTTTTCTCGCTGTGAATAGACAGCCTGCTGTAACTACTGTATTCAAGGTACTGGTTCAAGTGTGTAATCAGTGCTCTGTGCACCTCCTCTCCCTTCCTCTGTCTGGAGCCCTGGAGAAAATAGGATGAGGTTTCCCATCTCAAGCAGGCCCCAGTGGCCTTTTGGCAGACCCAGGGCATGTGAATGGCTGATTTAGTGTCCATAGTAACTATCACTTTCACCTTCCTCTGAGCATCCCAGGCTGGAAAACCAGCATCATTACCTAGAGAAATCAGCCAAAGGGAGCAAGCTCAGATACTAAGAGAGGTGGGGGTCAAGTTCACCTGCAGGGGGCAAAAGGGGAGGAGCTGGTGAACAGAAGGGACATAAAAGGAGCTAGAAAAAATAGCAGCTTGACATGAGGGAAGCAGAAGTCCAGACATTATTCATTGCAAACCTCTCTTTGTCCCGTTTTCTGTCTAGAATGTGAAGTTTCTTTCTCTATTTTCCAACCTCCTGGAGATTTTAGGAGGATAAACTCACAATGCTCTGCAATTTCCCCCCAAAATAAAATAATAAATAACAAGATAGTGAGATAAACAGTTATGAAATTATTAATCTGATAAATTTTTAATGGCTATTCATGCCTGGTAGTCATTGCTTTACAGCAGAGCAGAAAGAAAGGAAAAAATAAAAATCAAAGTTTAACTGATGATGTCCAAAATAGGCACTTTTTGGAGATGAGAGTCGTCAAGGCCAAAGCTTCCACTGGCTTGATTCGGATGTGGAGGGAGCAGAGGGTTTGTATAACCAGAGTTTGGAGGGGACCTAGGATTGTGTGTTTCACTAAAAGTCAGTGTTTTTTTCAAAGTGATCCCTGAACCTCAGCATCAGCATCACCTGGGAACCTATTAGAAATGCAGATTCTCAGAAGCCAACCCAATCATATCTTAGGTTCCTATGGCTCCTGTAACAAATTATGGAAAACTTAGCAATTTGAAACAAAATACAGTAAAACCTTGGATTGTCAGCAACTTGTTCTGCGAGTGTTCCACAAGGTGAGCAAACATTTCTAATAAATTTTAACTTGATAAATGAGCCATGTCTTGCAATATGAGTACTAAGTGATGCCAAATGTCACACGATCACAACTGAACCAGTATTTCTTGAAATTTGCTTTGATATACAAGTGCTTTGGATTACAAGCATGTTTCCGGAACAAATCATGCTCACAAACCAAGGTTTTACTGTGCGTTTACTATTTTACAGTTCTGGAGGTCAGAATTCTGAAATGGTTCTTCCAGGGTTAAAATCAAGTTGTTGGCAAACCTGTGTTCCTTCTGGACGCTCTAGGAGAGAATTCATTTGTTGTTTCTTCCAGCTTCCAAAGACCTCCCATATTCCTTTGCATCGTTCCAACCTCTGCTTCCATGGTCTAGTCTCCTCTACCTCTGCCTTCCTATTATTAGGACGCTTGTGATGGCACTGGGCTCACACGTCATCCAGAATAATCTCCTCATCTCAAGACCTTTAACTTAATCACATCTGCAAAATCTCTTTTGCCACATGAGGTCACATATGGTTCCGGGGAATTGTGTGCTCTTATCATTACTAGAGGCAATTATTCTACCGGCCATACCTACTGAACCTGAAATTCTGGGGGTGGGCCCAGCAACTTGTACTGAGCCTTCCAGGTGGTGCACACCCATGTTTGAGAACCACTGCCCTAGGCCACAGAGTAAGCAGGCTGGGGGATATGTGGTCAGGCCACAGAAGGAGGGGGAAAGCTCTTTGAATACAGTGGGGGAGAGCTGGAGACCAGGTTAAGACCTGAGTGTGGGGCCTACTTTCTGTTCTGATGAAAATTCCATGAGGCATGGGGAGAAGGTGCTGGATAGAGATTGAGAGGGTCTGAGAATCCCAGATTGGAGAAGTTCCTAACTGGTTTCCCCCAGGAGGACCTTGGGATTACCTGGGATGGAAGTACAGTACAAGGTGGTCTATTTAGCTACAGAGAGACTGACAGCCGCTTCCCACTATTCCAATCTTGACTCCCATGGGCCTGGGTGACAATGGGGAGGTCTGGAAAAGTCACTGAGGCTCCTGGAGACAGTAGGCAAAAGAGCTAAGAATGAGCATCGGGATGCCCATGGGGCCAGTGAGGGGCTGTTATGCCCAGAATTCGTGATCCCCAAAGACCACCAGGGAGCCGAGTCCGATGCAAAAGCAAAGAGCTTTTATTCGAGCTAGCTCAAGCTCAATCCCCTACCTGCACCGACGCAGAGGTGAGATACCGGAGAGAGAGAGAGCGGGTTTCAAGAGCACAAAGGTTTTATAAGGATCATGGCCTTAGCCGATTGGCTGGGGAAGGGTCGTGGCCTCAGCCGATTGGCTGGGGAAGGATAGAACAATGGCTGCCAAGGTGTGGTCCCAGATCAGCTACTGAATCAGAAACTCTGGGGGTGGGGCTCAGCAATCTGTGTTTGAACAAGTCTTCCAGGAGATTCTGATGCACCTGAAGTTTAAGAACCACTGTGTCTGAGGGTCTCTAACATGTTTGGTCTCAATATATACAGAACGTTTCTCACTGGTCACCTATTAACCATTGGCTGTCAGACTTGTTGTGCTGTATAAATACCTAGCATCAAACACCATCCCCAGAGACTCTGATTTAATTGGTTTGGGGAGGGGTAAAATGCTCCCAGGTCATTCTAAGCCTGGACAGGGTTGAGGGCTCCTGCCTCTGGCCCCTACTTGAGAGAAGCCCTCCCTCTTCTACTCACACTTTCCATGCCTCTCACACTCCCCTTCCTCCCACCTTAGACTTCAGAGGAATGCATCAATCGGTAGCCTGCTTTCTTAGAAAACATAAGTTACTCCAGGGGAGGAGGCGTGGTCTGAGGTTTGAGCGGCAACTTCTTTCTGAGGCCATGTCAGGGATATAGTTACTAGTCGGCCGGCCTAGGTCTGCTCTTTCTGGGCTGCTGTAGCAGAGGCCGCTGGATGGACAGCCTTGATGGGGCCAAAATGAGGATAAGAAATTCAATGGAGGCCAGTGAGTAAGTGATAATGCTGCCTCCCCAGTGCTGGACCAGCCTCTAGGAACCCAGATTCTGAGGACAAGAGAAGGAGAAGGGGGGAGAATTTCACATGCTACTGCACGTTCATTGGCAAGACCATGTTTTAAGCCAGCAGAGATTGTTACCTGAAAGTATCAATAAGCATTCAAACCTATTTCTTTCCTTCCTTCCTTCCCTCCCTCCCTCCCTCCCTCCCTCCCTCCCTCCTTCCCTCCTTCCTTCCTTCCCTCCTTCCTTCCTTCCTTCCCTCCCTCCCTCCCTCCTTCCTTCCTTCCTTCCTTCCTTCCTTTAAGTAGGCTCCATGCCCAACATGGGCTTGAACTCATGACCGCAAGATCAAGAGTTGCACGCTCTATTGACTGAGCCAGCTGGGAGCCCCCAGACATATTTCATTTTTAGCACAATACCTGTAGTTTCTCAGAAAACAAGAGAGACAAGTATTACTTACAAAGTCTCTCCATGCCCTAGCTATGTTGGTATTCCTGGTTTACCCCAAGAAACCACTTACAAGCTAATGGCAGAGGGAAGCCCCCAGTACATCCACAGTTTGACCGGCATGATGAACAAAAAAGTGAGATTTAACAACAGGACTCTTGGCAAAAAGCATTTCATTCTCCCAGCCCTGCCCTTCTGCTCAAGGGCAGGATACAAGGTACATGTAATACCTGGTCACATGATGTCACATGCAAATCGCATGCAAAACCTCACCTACTCCCCTTTCTCTGTTCCTTTTCTGTATTTCCCCAATGCTGGCAGCAGGAAAGTAGGTGATCCTTACAACACAGCCAGAATAAGAGGAACGAATTAGGAAAATAATCCTGTGAAAACATGATTTCTTTATTACACTGGGAGCTGATAAATGCCTAAATAAGCTTTACTATATTATTTGAATGGAACATTAAATTTCATCGGTTTCATTATACTGGTGATAAAGACCATGTTTTGGGAAGCTATTCTAGATGGTGTAATCCTGAGGAAGAATAATTCCATGCAAATAGCCCTGTGGGTTGTGGGACCTCCTGCCCCGTGAAAGTCCCCCAATCAGCTCATACATAGTGGTCCACTCAGGGGCTTGGGACACCTGCTCTGGCTTGGCTCAAAATAAAGTGTTTCTCTACCCACGTGTATTGTAACTCAGCATTTCCCTCCAGGATCTCAGGCTTGGGGATGACCATGGCAGGATTGGATGGGTGTTTCTGAGACTGAGTTCAATACCCGGCTCAGAATTCCACAACAAGAGATAAGAAGCAGGAGCGCCTGTGTGGCTGAGCATCTGACTCTTGATTTTGGCTCAGGTCATGATCTCAACGGCTTGTGAGTTTGAACCCTGTGTTGGGCTCCGTGCTGACAGCATGGAGCCTGCTTGGGATTCTGTATCTCCCTCTCTCTGCCCCTTCCCCACTTTCACTCTCTCTCTCTCTCTCTGAAAACAAATAAATTAAAAAAAAAAAGTTAAAAGAAAAAACATTTTTTTCTATTAAAATTTCTTTTCGGGTTTTATCCTTGAAGTCTGTGAGTCTTATCCCTTTGAAATAAGGTGAAACAAAATGCTTGCTGAACTGCATGGTGCAAACCAAATATTTCAGTTGATCACTGGCAGTCCTAAACTACTGGAATGATATTTGGCTAGGACAACAGTTTAAGGCACATTGTATCTAGGGTGATAAGACATTCTGTCCTGGATTATCATAGAACTTATTTACCATATTGCAAAATATAGAATGACTAAAGTAAGAATCTCAGCTTACCATGGGAAACAGGAAGCTTAATAAGTAAACTCAAGGCTTTTGTCCCAAATTATTTCTTACATTCAGGTTATTCCATTCATGTTGAGGGAGTTCCAATGACCTGGTAATTGCCCTACAAATTTTAACTTTATTTAAACTCTACTTTCTGTTTTTCCTCCTTTTTTCACACTAGATGATGATCCACTGACAGATATAATGTAATCTCTCTCGGTGTTGTCCAATATTCTCTCTCCTAACTATTCAAGGTGAATTCCATATACAGTAGGTCCTAACTTGAGACATACTATTCTTTGGTCTGGGTATGATTTCTAGGTAAGATTTAAATGTTTGCACAAAAAAATTTTCACTGATAAACACAAAATTCATACTATCATCTTGAAAACCCACAGTAGAGTAAAACAGCTCTGAAAAATCATAAGGGGTTGGGGTCCCTGGGTGGCTCAGTTCACTGAGTGTACAACTTTAGCTCAGGTCATGATTTCATGGCATGTGAGTTCAAGCCCTGCTTCAGGCTCTCTGCTGTTAGCATGGAGCCCTTTTTGGATCATCTATCTCCCTCTCTCTCTGCCCCTCCTCACTCACTTTCTCTCTCTCTCTCTCTCTCTCTCTCTCTCTCTAAAAAATAGACACTTGAAAAAAATCGTAAGAAGTCTAGGCCAATACATGTCATTGTCCTTGTAATGTTGGATATTTTTGGGAGATGTGTGCTGCCCAGACTCTACTTACCTTCCTATTTGGAAGTCATTCCCCACATGTGGCATCTTGGTGGAAAGCAACGCTACAGAAGCCAGAAAATCTAAATCCTGCCTCTGCCCACATCTCAGCCTTTAGGATTTGAGCATAATGCATAAATGTTATGACCTTCCTAGGACATGGCATATGGAGGGTGCATATCAACAACGATGATAGTTGTTGTTACTGTTGCTTAGCTCTTTGGAGACATTTGGTTCCATTCATCAATTTTTCTTAAAAAATTTTTTTATTACATTTATTTATTTTTGAGAGACAGAGTGAGACAGAGTGTGAGTGGGGGAGGGGCAGAGAGAGAAGGAGACACAGAATCCGAAGCAGGCTCCAGGCTCTGAGCAAGCGTTCAGCACAGAGCCCAGCGCAGGGCTCGAACCCACAAACTATGAGATCATGACCTGAGCTGAAGTTGGACACCTAACCGACTGAGCCACCCAGGCGCCCCACCAGTGATCAATTTTTCAATTCTGGTGCTCCAGCCTTTCCTTGAGTATGTGAAAACTCCCATTTTGTTTTTTAATTTCTTTAATGTTTATTTATTTTGAGAGAGAGAGAGAGACAGAGTGTGTGTGTGGGAGAGGGCAGAGAGAGAGAGGGAGAGAGAGAATCCCAAGCAGGCTCCTCATTTTCAGCATGCAGCCCAATGCAGAGCTTGATCCCATACACCATGAGATCATGACCTGAGCCGAAATCAAGAGTTGGATGCTTAACCTCATAACCTGAGACAAAATTAGGATTTGGATGCCTAACCAACTGAGTCATGCTGGTGCCCCTCCCATTTTGTTAAAAGACAGTCAGAACTCAGATTCTGTTGCTTGCAACCATGAGAATTCTAATTTACATCCTACTCCTCACCACAATGTTTTCTATTTAAAAAAAATTTTTTTTTAATGTTTATTTTTGAGAGAGAGAGAGAGAGAGAGCAGCGAGGAGCAGAAAGAGGGAGACAGAGAACTCAAAGCAGGATCCAGGCTCTTAGCTGTCAGCACAGAGCCAGATGTGGGGCTCAAACCCACAAACCATGAGATCATGATCTGAGACAAAGTCAGACGCTTAAGTGACTGAGCCACCCAGGTGTTCCCACTGTACTCCCTCTGCAGTGTTTTCCAAGACCCACTTCCAATACACATCTTCATGGGCTGTCAGGGTGAATGGCACCAAGAAGGATGTACCATTTACAAAGAGGGATGGCATGTACATTTCCCCCATACACCACACCAGTCGCTCCCTCCTCCTCTCCTGCTCTGTCTGGGGCTCTCTCCCACCTGCAGAACCGCAGCAGGATGAGGCCTCAGGTAGGTCCTGGTTTCCCATCTCTTCTTTTTGGTTCCTGTTGAGAAATAGCTTTATAATACCCAGCTGGAAAGCGTCAGGCTGTGATATAAGGGGTGAGATTATGATGTGACCTGGGCAGGTTGGGAAGGATGAAAGGAAGAGGAAGTAGGAGGGGGCCCTTTTCCAGGGAGGGTTATACAAAGAGCTGGTGGCTCTACTTGTGTCTCTCTGCTTTAAGATCAAAGGACCACTCTCCCCTCCCCTTGCACAGTGATTTGCTTTTGTTTCATGCTTGGAGTACTG
This sequence comes from Herpailurus yagouaroundi, assembly GCF_014898765.1. Classification (NCBI taxonomy): domain Eukaryota; kingdom Metazoa; phylum Chordata; class Mammalia; order Carnivora; family Felidae; genus Herpailurus; species Herpailurus yagouaroundi. Next base: position 31,945,891 of record NW_024412421.1, read on the forward strand.
GTTAATATGGCTTCAAATATGTCACGTTCTTGATGCCTGAGTGGCCAGGTGGTATGCTGTGGGCATTTTGGATTCGCATAGGATTATGGGCTCTATGTGTCCCCTCAAAATTCTTCTGTTTCAATCCTAACCACCAAAGTGATAGTATTAGGTGGAGCCTTTGGGAGGTAATTATCCCTTGTGATGGAATCTGTGCCCATCTGGGAAGAGTAGGGAGAGAGCTTACTTTTTTCTCTTGCCAATGAGAAGGTGGCCCATCTGCAAACCATGAAGGAAACTTTCTCCAGACCGTATCTGCAAGCACCTTGATCTTGGACTTCTCAGGCTCAAGAACCATGAGAAATAAATGTTTGTCATTTGGTGGCTCAGCCTGAGGTATTTGTTATAGCAGCCCAAAGTGACTAAAACACACTGACTTGAGTTCAAACTGTGAGCCTGCTGTTAAACAGTTGAATGATCTTAAGCAAGATGTTAAACTCCTCTGCATCTTAGGGTCAATTTTTTCTTTTTACTCTAGAAATAGGGGCAATGGTAATATTAATCTCATACAGTTGTTGTGATGATTAAATAGGATAATAATGCAAAGGATTTAGCCCATGCCTGGCATTTAACAAGGGCCTATAAATGGAGTGATAGTAACTCTTTCCTCCTTGCCATGGGAGAGCATTTGCTATGGACAAAGGTCAGACTGGTGTGTCCTTTCTTGCTGGAGGTCAGATGTTGGGAACACCAATATGGCTCTGCATTTTTGCAGCCATAAATTTCAGAACGTTCTGATCCAAACGGGGGATTTCACTGCCAATTGGCTAATGTTTGTCCCTTCCACAAGAACACAACGAGTCTTTCATGGACAAACAATGAAGTTTATACCTCCCATTCTTCCTGATAAGAATCCCTACTGCCTTCCCTTTTTTTTTTTTTTAAAGCTGATAATCATCTATGGCTTTCTATGTGCAGGAGCTCTGTTGAACAACTTACTTGGATTACCAAATAAATCCTCCCATTTACCCTGAAATATGTACTATTATCATCTCCTTTTTTAAATATTAAATAAACATTTTTGTTTAAAAATTTTTAAGTAATCTCTCCACCTGATGTGGGGGTCAAACTTACAACCCTGAGATCAAGAGTAACATGCTTCACCGACTGAGTCAGCCAGGGACTCCTATTATCTCCATTTATTGATAAGAAACTAGGCTTACTGGGTCACCTGAGTGGCTCAGTTGGTTGAGCATCCAACTTCGGCTCAGGCCATAATCTCATGGTTCGTGAGTTTAAGCCCCACATCTGGCTTGCTGCTGTCAGTGCAGAGCCCTTTTTGGATCCTCTGTCCCCCTCTCTCTGCCCCTCCCCGCTTGTGCTCTCTCAAAAATAAACATTAAAAAAATAAAAGAAACTAAGGAACAAGGCTTTCAAAGTGAGGTTGCCCAAAGTCACATTTCAAAGCTATTACGTAGTAGAACTGAGTTGTTTTTTTTTAATTGTGGTAAAATATACAAAATATAAAATTTATCATTTTAACATTTTTAAGTGTACAACCCAGTGTATTCAGTATTCACAATGTTTTGCAACCATCACTTCTACACATTTCCAGAAGTTTTCATCATCCCCAGGGTTGAACTTTTCAAGCTGAGTTTGTTCAACTTCTAGTGTGTGAAAGGAATGGTTGTGCAGTGGTTAAGAGCACAAATTCTTTCAGGGTTCTAATCTCAGTTCTGCCGTTGATGAGCTATGAAGTTCTTGGAGAAGTTACTTGATTTTTCTAGCACCTCCATACTTTGATCTGTACACAGAGGTTGATTATCAATGGTACCTATCTCATAGAGTGGTTATAATATTAAATAACTTAATCCATTCCTGGAAATAATTTCCTTGGGAAATGGTAGGCATGCAATGAGTATTAGTTATTATTCCTCCATACTGCTAATTATAGGGCGCTGTAGTAATGACGGGTGGGGAGCTAGAACATGAGCATTGTGTGGAGAAGTGAAATTATATTGCTTCCTGACATAATGCTGATGGGGTTTCATCAGGTCACTAAAATCTTCTCTGATGTTGAAAGGCAACAAGCTCTCTCTCATCACTAGATAACCAGGTAGCCCTAACAGGACACAGAGTGGGCTCCACTGCAGATGGAGAGCCTGGGAAGAGCTGGAGAATGCAAACCTGGGTGGGTACCTTCTTCAAAACACTCTGGCTTAGCCATGAAGGAAGACTTAAATAAATACCATCTCTCACTGAAGGAAGGTGGGGGGGAGGAGCAAAGAAAATTTGAGGTCAAAGGGACGTATTTTTAAAAAAAATTTTTAGGGGTGCCTGGGTGGCTCGGTCGGTTAAGTGTCCGACTTCGGCTCAGGTCATGATCTCATGGTCCGTGAGTTCAAGCCCCGAGTCAGGCTCTGTGCTGACTGCTCAGAGCCTGGAGCCTGTTTCAGATTCTGTGTCTCCCTCTCTCTCTGCCCCTGCCCTGTTCATGATCTGTCTCTCTCTGTCTCAAAAATAAATAAACATAAAAAAAATTTTTTTTAATAAAAAAAATAAAAAAAAATTTTAATGTTTATTTATTTTTGAGAGGTGGGGGGAGGCAGAGAGAGAGGGAGACATAGAATCTGAAGCAGGTTCCAGGCTCTGAGCTGTCAGCACAGAGCCCCCAACATGGGGCTCGAATTCACAGACTGCGAGATCATGACCTGAGCTGAAGTCGGACGCTTAACCAGCTGAGCCACCCAGGCGCACTGCTATTTTTTCTTTTTTCCATCCTAGATAGATGTCCACTGGCTCTCCCTAAGTCAGGATTTCATAGACAAACTCCATCACTTGAGAGCCTTTTATCTCATGTTGATGTGTTGTTTTGATTGCACTGGGTGTACAGTTGTGTGTTGAGTGCGTGAGGAACTTGGAAGGGGATGGGAAATTTGTTTTTAGTTCTGGTAGGTGCTGATAGTGCCCTTACAGAGGTGTATGGTCCATCCATCTAGTAAGCGGACCTGCTATAACCAAGAGAAATGGGAAGATTAGGACCTAGGAAGAGAAACAATCATCCTTCATTCATTCCAAGGCATCCATCGTCACCTACAGCGTGTCAAGCTTCACTGAAGCTCATTGGAAGCTGTTGGAAAGTGTCTCCCCCACAAGGATCATGAGACTTTCTGGTGCTACTGTATAATGAGTTCCCTAAGTCAGCTATACCAGGGCCTATGTAACTCTTCCAAAGAAGGCATGTCCATCTGTAGTAAGAGAGAAGTCGTAAGCAGTGTGTCCGTGTCCTTTGTTGAAATGTTCTTATAATTATGCAGTGTTTAAATTGTCAAAATTTCCAGCTTGAAAATTACACTTGACATTTATATTTCTAGGCAAAAGTGGGGAAAAGATCGTTCACCCATGTTGCAACTAATGTAAAAAGAACACCAATTCGGTGTTATTTTGGTATTGTATTTCTGTCCTCAGTGAAATAGTAAGAGGGGACAGAACATTTTCCCTCTCAGGACAGCTGTGAATGGACAGTTGAAGAAAAACACAAGGAAGCAGAGACTGGATACTGAGCAGGTAATGCCTAGCATCATGATTTGTACGCAGGAAAGGCAAAGTGGAAGATGTAACTGATCTCTATATCTTGGTGTCCTGTGACTTCTGCTTCATCGTTAATCAACAATGAAATTCCTGCCTTGCTGAGAGATGGGAGACAACTCCACTCTGGTAGATTCTGAAACAACAGCAATGGGTAAGCAGCTGTGGGAGGTAGGAGTGGATCCAAAGTAAAGAAGACAGCCTGTGTCTTCCCAGAAATCACTGTGTAGTAGACAGGAATATATCAAGACTTTCCCTGGACTTATGAGGGTCAGTGATCACAAAGACATTGAAAATGAGAGAGGGGCACCCGGGTGGCTCAGCCAGTTGTGTGTCCAACTCTTGATTTTGGTTCAGGTCATGATCTCAGGGTTTATGGGATAAAGCCCCACGTTGGGCTCACACTGAATATGGAGTCTGCTTGAGATTCTGTCTCTCTTCCCCTCTGACCCCTCGCCCACTCATGTGCATGCACTCTCTCTAAAATAAATTTTTTAAAAAAGGAAAAAAAAAAAGAAAATGAGTGTCAACATGAGGAATATCCTAACATCGAAGGGAAGATGATTAAAAAAATACTGTGCACATACTAATCAAAAGTAGCTTTTTTTTTTTTATTAGTAATAGTAGCTATGCTAATACCAGACAAATTAAACTCTAGGGGAAAAAGCATTTCATACATTATCTGTCCACGCATCCCAACTGGAGCCCAAACGTTTCTCCTCTGTGACTCCTGGGGGCTCTGACTTCTCTCATGTGCCCAGTCTACTTTGTTCACCCAACCCACACCGTGAACAGGAGGGAGTCGTGATTCAACCCCAAACCCTAGGTTTCCTCTCTCAGGTCTCACCCACTGCATTAGCAGCTCCTCTTTTTCAAGTTTCTCCTGAGCTCCTACCTTTTGTCAGGCATGGTGTGAGGCACGGGGGGAGTATCTGGGAACAGATGGATCCCTGTCGTCCTGGAAAGTAACAGTATAATGGGGGAGACAAACACGCAGCAAGCAAATGAATAGTTGTTTGATGCAAATGTGTGATCGGAGCTATTAAGTGTGAGTGTCCAGGGAGCTCCAAACACCTATTGCAAAGGGTTCTTGATTTTAGCTGTTTCCTATCAGGGCTCTAACCACCAAGCCAAGCACCACTGACTCTTATGAAAAGAAGCCCATAAAGGATACAACCCTTGACAGTGGGGCCCAGGAGATGTGAGAGGGTAACAGTTCTTCCCTGAATAACTGCCTGACATTTCAGGCTGCCCGAGTCACTCTAACTCAGATGTCTGCTGCCCCTAGACCCTCAAGAAGTGACTCTAATTCCTATCTGGCACCTGTTGGGGATACATGATGCTGCCCAGCTTGAACTCAAAGCCAGCATCGGTGTAGGGGCTCAGCACCCAGGTCCGCAAGCCCTCGGCTACAGGGATGTGCCTGTGTTCTGGCCTGAGGCGAGAAGCCAAGATCATTTCCATCCAGGAATTGGTTTTGTAGTCCCAAGACACAAGCCAGGTAGCAGAGGGCCAAGAAGGGGTGAGGGCATCTCTGACCAAAGCTGGGTGGATGATGGAACTTGGGCAGCAGGGGCTGTGACTGGTTTTACACTTTGCTGAACATGAGATAAGAGGCCTCACTGAAAACCAGCTCATGCCTTTAGGCTGCCTTCTTTGAAGCCTACTCAGGGAAGCCTGTAGAACTTTGCCATCACCTTCTGGGACCTCAGGACCCTTAATCCAGTCAAAGCCAGTGTCCCTTCCTGTCATCCCCAGGCTAAGTTTCAGGGTGGATACTGGCCTCTATGGGGGCCTTTTATAAATTAGTAAACAATCTAACATTGGCTCCTAGATAGACACAGTCCCAAGAAGCCATAGCTGGTTGAAGGGACTGAAGGCTGGATGTCAGGACCCTATTACTGTCTTAGCAGGACATACTGTGAAATGCACAACCTGCATAGGCATGCATAGTAGCCTTGCCCAGCTTGATGCTCTCCAAGGACAGTTTCCAGCCATTCCTTCCTTAGAATGCGTCCTGCAATGTGCCAGTTAGTATCAGACTCAAGAGGATGAGCAAGTAGCAAGCAGCTGGAGAAGACAATGCAGCAATCAGCTTTGACTCTACCTCCCTGTAAGGTCATCTGCTCTCAGGGCAGCAAAAATGATTTCAGATAGTGAACAGCAATTCATCAGGTAAGGAATAACTGCACAGACTCTGGTGAGACACCCAGAAGGCAGGACAAGCAAGTCTGGGGATTCTAAAGCCCAAACTAACAGCCAAGAGTGTTTGCTCTTACCTCTTGCCTTGCTACCCTCAACATCTTGCAAGAGGCAGCCTGGCGAGCATTTCCGGTAAAAAAGGACAAGGAGATGGGGATGGTAAGACAAGGTGAGAATGAGTGGGGCAAGGTGTTGGGGGTGCTTGGAGGGAATGGGGCAAACATCGAGGGGAAGGGGCTCAGTGAGGATAGAAGCGCGAGCGGGCATGGCAGCTGCAGGGGGTTGCAGAGCAGGGGGACAAGGACTTGTGGCTGGGCAACATTATACTCTTTGCAACTTGAAGTCAGCACAATCCAGAATGCTAAATGGGCCGAAGGTCTAGAGTGATTATGGAGAACCTTTCTGAGGAGGAATCATTTGGGCTGAGAACAAATGTTGAACAGGAATTACATGTGATCATTTCTAACAGAGATTTTAAAAATTGAGTGTTTTGTGTATGATGAACACACACACACACACACACACACACACACACACACACACACGGTTCAATGAATTTTGAGAAATGAACACACCTGTGTAGCCTGCACTAGCGAGTGTAGGAATCAAGATTCACTTTCGTCCATATGGATGGGATATCCATCCATATGGGTGGATATCCCAACGTTCCCACACCATTTGTTGAAATGACTTTACCTTCCCCACAGAATTGCTGTGACACCTTTGTAAGAAAATCATTGACCATATAGATATGGGTCTATTCCTGGACTCTCTTCTATTCCATTGATCTATTTTTCTAACCTGTGCCAATGCTATACAATTTTTCTTTCTTTTTAAAATATCTATCTATCTATCTATCTATCTATCTATTTATTTTCACTGCTTTATTTTTTGAGAGAGAGAGACCGTAAGCAGGGGAGGGGCAGAGAGAGGGGGACAGAGGATCTGAAGCAGGCTCCATGCTGACAGGGTGACAGCAGCAAGCCTGATGTGGAGTTCAAACTCACGAACCATGAGATCACAACTGGAGCCGAAGTTGGCTGCTCAACTAACTGAACCACCCAGGAGTCCCTCTTTTTTTTTAATTTTTAAAAATTTTTATTGTTTATTTATTTATTTATTTATTTGAGAGAGACAGAGAGAGAGGGAGAGAGAGAGAGTTCACATGAGTCGGAGAGGGGCCCAGCAAGAGAGGGAGAGAGAATCCCAAGCAGGCTCTGCACTGTCAATGCAGAGACTGACACAGGGCTTGATCCCACAAACTGTGAGATCATGACCTGAACTGAAACCAAGAGTCAGATGCTTAACTGACTGAGCCACCCAGGTGCCCCTAGTTTTTATTTATTTTTCTTTTTTGCTTCTTATTGGACTTTTTTCTTTTTTACCTATTTTTAACAGGACTATATTCTATTTCAATTCCTTCGGCAGTTACTTAAAATTTTATCATGTACACTTAATGTTCTATTAAAAAAATAATATTTACATGAATTTATATTTCTAGTTTTTTTCTCGAATAAGATAAGGATCTTAGCATAATTTAACTTTCCTAAAAATGCTGCCTTCCAATTTTTCACGCTATTTTTTCTATAAAAACCAGATAATTAGACTTTTTCAATCAATGCATTTTTAAATTTTATAAATAACTACACAACTTACAATCAATGCATATTTATATTTTCTAATGAATTTTTGCTGATTTTTGTCCTCACAAATTCTTCTTGCATGACAACAACTTTGTCTTCATTTTCCTAAGTTCATTCCTTAATATTTCTTTCATGGATGGTCTGTGAAGAATAATAGCTCTTGATTTCTAGGTATGTGAAAAAAATTTTCAATCCAGAATTGTATACCTAAATGAATCTCATCAAGAGTGATTCCATTTCTTCTTCTTTTTTTTTTTAATTTTTAAAATTTTTTGAGAAGGGGGAGAGGGGCAGAAGCAGAGGGAGAGAGACAATCTTGAGCAGGCTCCACATACAGTATAGAGCCTGACATGGGGTTTGATCTCATAACCATGAGATCATGACCTGAGCCAAAATCAAGAGTTGGATACTTAACCGACTGAGACACCCAGGTGCCCAAGCGTGATTCCATTTCTAAACTTGAGTTCAAAGTCTACCTCCCAGAGGATTCATCTTGTCCAGATCCTCACATGAACTACAGTTTTTTGTGTGTTTTTTTGAAGACATTCTTTTTTTCTTTAGAGAAGTTTTAGGTTCACAGCAAAATTGAAGGAAAGGCAAAGAGATTTCATATATGTCCCTCTTTTCCATATTTGCACAGTGTCTCCCTCTATCAACATTCTCCTCTAGAGGGGAATATTTTTCACAGTTGATGAACCTGCACTGACACATCATAATCACCTAAAGTCCACGGTTTACTTTAGGGTTCACTCTTGGTGTTGTACATTCTGTAGGTTTGGAAAATATCTAATGACATGTAGCTATCACTGTCATATCATACATTGCCTCTGCCCTAAAAATCTCCTGTGTCCCATCAATTCGTCCCTTGCCTCCCCCCCCAAACCACTGATCTTTTTATTGTCCCCATAGTTGTGCCTTTTCTAGGTTGTAATATAGATGGAATACAGTATGTAGCCTTTCCAGGCTTTCCTTCTTACACTTAGAAATATGCATTTAAGTTTCCTCTATGAATTTTCATGGCGTCATTGCTCATTTCTTTTTAACTCTGAATAGTATTCCATTGTCTGGCTGTACCCCAGTTTATTTATCCATTCAACTACTGAGGGACACCTTGGCTACTTCCAAATTTTGGAAATTATGAATAAAATGCCTATAAACATCCACGTGGAGGTTTATATGTGGACATGTTTTCAACTCTTTCGGGTAAATACCAAGGAGTGTGATTGCTGGATCACACAGTAAGAGTATGTTTAATCTTAAAAAAATTTTTTTTCTTTGAGTATACTGACACACAATGTTACATTAGTTTCAGGTGTACAATATACTGATTCAACATCTCTATATGTTACCATATGCTCACCACAGGTGTAGCTACCATCTATCACCATACAACCCTACTACAATACAGAGTAAGTTTAATTTTATAAGAAGGTGCCAAGCCATCTTCCAAGGTGGCCATACCATTTTGCATTCCTGGGCCACATGGTTTTGATTTCTGCTTATTACTGAGGCTAAGTTCCCCTAGTGGCCACTGGAACATTTCACCTCTTGTTTTTAGGTCTGGCTATATGTTTTTAAACTTGGGGGAATATCCTGTATCTGTTTAGTCCTCCATCTTGAGCAGACATGTTTATAGAGTTGTGAACAAGCACCACCCAGGCAGAGAAAACAGCATGTACATAAACCCTACTTGGGGAAAAAGGAGAGGCAGAACTCATGAGGTGAGATCCAGCATCAGGTCCAGACTACACAGGGCCAGGATAAGGACTCTGGGGTTTATTCTCGGTGTAATGGGAAGCCATAGAAACATTTTCAACTCAAACATGATCAATTTCCAGATTTAAAAATTAATTTGGCATTTATTGCTGGCTTTCTTGTTCACTTTACTCATCCAGCTTCTGAGCGCCCTTGATTTTACTTTTATATACATATGTGTGCTTCCACAACCTCCAAGCATTTACATTTTGAGAATGCCTTGCACAATATAAATAAAAGTTTCCAGCATTAGTCTGCAAAAAGAAATGTCAAAGCACTGCCTTAATTCTGGGTTACAAATTGCATGACTCATAGGAAGTGAAAATGTAATTTGCATTAGATTTGACTAAGTTTTGTTAAAGTCATTATTCCACAAATGCATTGTGAGCAAAAGAGGGAGATGGAGTAGGAAACCTACAGATTAAAAGACATTTAAAGAAGTATCAACCAGTCACAATATACAGACTTATCTATCAGCCATCTAGCATCTATCAGCCATCTAGCATCTATCAGCCATCTATCAATCATCTGTTTGTCTGCCTGCCTGTGTATCTATACCTATATCATCAGTAACACTTTAATTTTCAAATGCTGGTTCAGAGATGCTATCTTAGTTTGAGTTCCCCAGAAGCAGACCCTTGGATGAGGATTCAAGTGCAAGCAGTTTATTTTGGGGGTGCAGGAAAATCTTGTAGGGGAGTGAAGAGAAAGCAAAACAGCCAATAAGTTGCCTCATCAAGCAAGTCAGCACTGAGGGCAACTGGAGCTAACATTCTGGGAAAATTCTCCAAAATGGTGTTAAACACATACCTCACATGGTGCCTCCTGAGTGGTGACGGGGTGTCTTGATACTAACTCTGATCGGTGGTTAGTTGAAGCTGCTCCCGAAGGAAGCAAAGTCTGAACTCTCCAGCACAGCACTTCCGTGCTGTGCCCAGGCAGAATGCGGAAGGACATTTTCCTACAACGTTGGGAAAGGCTTTGGCACAGAGACGTGGAACGTGCAGTTGGAAGCTGGCTGGGGCACCATGACATGAGGACTTGAGGGAAAGGGGCAGGGCCCAGTTTGCTCCTTATACCACTCAGACCTGCTTGTGCTCTGCATTAATTCCCTCCATCACGTCAATGCTTCTTCACGGTGGTGGCCAGTCACAGCGTACAGAATGAAAACTTTCAGTCGGAGGATTAGTGAAACTAATTATAGTCCTTGCTGCTGTAGTTGGGTCTGGTGTTCTAATAAACATTCATTATTTCCCTCCTCCACCAACCGTTCTAGATTCCCCTCTCACTTGGCAGTGCTTCTGGTGATCTAGGTCGCTTTTCTAGCGAGGTAACAGAGACCTTCACCTCTGAAAATTGCAAACCTTTCATTATCGTGCCCTTGTTAGGTAACAGTGCATGCAGTTCCCATTTATGGTTTTCCAGGGACATGGAGGTACCATGAAGAGCCCCCAGTGAATTCCTGGGGTACCGTACATACTGCCTATCCCCATTCTGCAGCAGCAACCTTAGAAGGATCTCGTGGGATAGTCCGTATGAATTACTCCTGCTGGTAGAGTGACTCTTTCTTTAGCCCGCTTGCATTATGCTGTACCTCACTCTTCTCATGATGGTGTGAGATGACACGCCTACGCAATGAGATGGAGTGAGGAGAGGCATTGTGGTTTAGTATTAGGTTCCTACCGACCTTCTGACTACACGTCAGAAGGATCATCTGCTTCCAGACTGCTGACGACAACAGGTAACAGAGAGGGGGCACCACTGGACCTCCGTGTAGACTACAATGGGTGATCTGTTTTACCCGTCGACAGAGTGTCAAACAAAAACCTATATGGTGAAGAATTGGTCCCAAACGTTTTAGGGAGCTATTTTTAGAATCTTCATCTTGAAGCTAATCTTTTCCTGGGCCCCTTCTCAGGAAGTTCAGTGAAGAAAGAGCTTTCCATTTTCCCTCCTCCCTCGCTTTCTTGTGAAAGTATTTACTCTTCATCAAGGAAATGAAGAGTGAGTTTATATTGGAATTTTTATACTCAGAGTGGATTTAATATGGAGTTTTGAGAATAAGACAATTCTTTTTTTTTTTTTTTTAACTTTTTATTTTATCTTCAAGCCCAACGCAAGGCTCGAATTCACAACCTCAAGATCAAGAGTCACATGTTACACCAACTGACCCAGTCGGGTGTCCCAAGACAGTACTAATTTTAATACTTTTAAGTATTAAAGCCAATAAACTTTTGGTGTGCATAATTCATATTCACGAGAGAGCTTTTCTTAGCTTCCTAATTATTAGTCATTCCACCTTTGAAATTATTGGTTATTTATTTTAGTGACTTTGTATGTTGGAATCACTTCATCTATGAGAAGCAAGCCCAGGGAGACTTCAGGCATTGCTTAGCTTTGCTCTTCTGTTCTCAGGTATAAACTTGGGCAACACTGAAATTGTGATTTGCAAATTGCTGTCAATTCATAAGTGCTGGAGGTTGTTTTGAAGCCCTCTGCTGTCATCCAACTCTTAGGCTCCAGCCTTTTTTTCCCCATTGAGGCTGCTGACCTAGTGGTCTCCTGCCCCATTCTTCCTGGAGGTCCCGGGGTACTTCTGCCACTTTTGGTAGAGACAACATTAGCAACCACAGAACTGTGGATCAAGGGATCCAGGCCATAATCGGTGGAGAAATTTTTCTGAAAGAGGCTGCAGCGTTACCACAGTCTCCGTGTGAGGATGGGCCAGCCAGCAGCCCAACATTCTGGGATTATTTTCTTCCCAGGAAAGTCCTCTCCAGAAATATCTACATTGAAATTTATCCCATTTATCAGATTTCTCCTGGCTAGGTCAGAGAAACGTTGCCCCCCACCCCCACCCCAAACCTTGTCATCCAATTCACAAGGGTGGGGTGGGCAGGACGGAATCATGGGTATTCAAGAAAAGCTTCTCAGCCACACTAGCAGCCAGAGAAATGCATAGAAGACAGAGATGCCACACAGGTGCACGTGAAGATTGGCAAACGTTTTACAGCTGGTATTTGTTATATATTGCTACATAACGAACTACCCCCAAACTTAGTGACGGTGCCCTTAAGATTCTGGGAATCCCTCTTATAACAAAGCGGGTCTAGGAGACACCCTCCTGACCTCTTATGACATCTCAAAATCAGAAAATGGTCTCACAGCTATACCCTTGAGGGATTCCCTCAAAATTTATCCTGAGACCAAATTTTACTGACAACAATGCAGATTTGATCTTTGCAACTTCTTACTTGGAGAACCTTCTGCTTGCTAGAAAGACCAGCCTGGCTGTCAACATTTCTTTAAACTGTGCTGTAGAACTAATCAGTTCCTTCTGTCATTTATCGTGATCTTGTAATTCAACAGAGGCAGCCAGAAGCAGCCATCTGTCCCTTTTAACATTCTGCCTGGAACTTTCCTGGCCAGATCTTCCTGGATGTGGTGGGTCTTGGAGTTCATTTCTGGGAAGAACCAGCCTCAGATGCCTTGTATCTTACATTTGCCAGAAGCAAGTAGAATGTGGTACCTGGATTAAATAAGGGAGCAAGAGGTACATCAGAAACTGTTTTAGATTTAGGACCTGCTGGGGAAAATAGTGAATTCTACTTCATTACTCTTGAGGCTTGAAGATTGTGAGCTTGCAAACATACGCTTGCAGATAGAATTATCTTGCAAAAAACAATGTCGTATGCAAAATCTTTGAGGTGTCCAATATTTGTCAGGTGGACTCTCTGGAGAGTCACTAAAAATGTTTATGTGAGGTTGGGAAGCAGGAGAATATTTTCAGTCAATTAACTATTATCTATTAGGCACCTATTTTTTTAGAAATCCCCACATGAAGAACGTGGGGTTGGAACCAGACAAAGAGTGAGGCATAGTCCCTGCTTTCGAACTGGGTAAGATTTTATAGGATATGATTTAAAGGAGTATGTGATCACATATGGCCAAGTAAGCACTCATTAAATAATTGCTTTTTCAGGGCGCCTGGGTGTCTCAGTTGGTTAAACATCTGACTTCAGCTCAGGTCATGATCTCAGTTTATGAGTTTGAGCCCTGCATTGGGCTTTCTGCTGTCAGCACAGAGCCTGCTTTGGATCCTGTGTCTCCCTTTCTCTCCGTCCCTTCCCCTCTTGCTCGATCTCAAAAAGAAGCATTTAAAAAAAAAAATGCTTTTTCAACTTTTTCTTGTTACCATAGATCCATTCTTCCTTAATACAGAATCACTAATACCCAGAATATCCTATTTACAAAATAAATCATTCTTGTTGGAAACTGATGGTTAATGTGAATTTAACTATCATCTGTAAAAAGGAAATTTATAAAAAAGGAAGTAACTTAAAATGTTGTAGTACAATGATACAGGTACTATGTATGGGTAGTACAGTATGATTCTGAAAGACACTGTTTGGAAAAAAGTATGGACTTATTCTGGGGTCAGGCTATTTTCTGCCTGTTTCCCAATTCCGTTCTTTTGCTTTCCCCCGCAGAGCGACATCAGACAAAGAGCACGGGCTTTGGGGTCAACAGATCTGCATTCAAATCCCAGATCTAGCACTTAAAAGCAGTGTGGCACTGAATGGGCTACTGTGATGTCTCCTATCTGTTTCTTCATGGGTAAAGAAGAGATGATTCTTTACAATCCTAGCCCATAATTCAGTGCCCAGCCAAGTGTAAGAACTCACTATTTGTTCAACGGCACATCAGACCCAACTGCAGTTTTCTGGGCACGTGGCTGGCATCTAAGGACAGCCAACCCCTTGGCAGTGCTGTCATGCTGGTTATTCATTTGGAGAACATTCACCAGAACTGCTTCTACCTTACTTTATTTTCCTCCAGGTAACATGTCAGTCCAACCATTATCAGCTCTCTTCTAGACGAAACACCTGATGGGATCTCCAATGCTCAAGCACGCATTTGTGCTTCACACTCTTGCTGTAGTTCAGGTTTTCTGTTATCATTGCATTCAGAATCTGGATGCCATGAATTACAGGTCTGTGGGCTGAACTGCAGACTTGTTCCTATGTTATTCTTCATTTCTGACTTGTGGCCATCCCCATGAGGTTTAAATGAAGACTCTGAGGTAGGAGCAGAGAGGTGTCAGGTTTGAGGACAGAATTCATTTGACATGGATGTTACATGTGATGAAGTGACCATCTGGAATAATGATCAGGGCAGAGGTCAGAGAGGGGGATGTGGGTGTGAGAGCCTGCTATGAGTGGGAGAGAAGCCACTGGAGGTCATAGTCTGCCAATATTTGTCAGATAATCCTATTTTATTACCTGAATGGTCTTGTTTGATCCTGTTACAGTTTTGCAACAGCACAGGGTTACCCCTGCCACTCATGGGCAGGCAGAGTTTTCTCCCATCCATACAATGCTGATGGAATAGACACCAGAGATACCAGCTCGAGATACCATTCAGATTAAATAAATACGCCTTAAGGAAAACACTGTGACTTTGTACAAGAGAATCTCCCTAGATTCTCCTAATTTTACAATTAACATCCTAAAACCCTGTGTATTTTCTTTCTTGGGGCCAGTGAAAACTCAAGGCCCCATGGAAAAGAAGCAAAATATGTCAGTATGTTGGAAAAAAACCTCTAGGATACACAAGCCAGCTGTTGGTTTGGAAAGTGGTGTCCTCTCAGTGCCAATGACTTCTTTGTCCAAACAGAGCTTACCAGGGTATATTTACGGGTTAATGATTTTCATAATAATTAAAATAAAAAGCTGATGATTGCTTTTGACCCATACAAGCCAATTTCTTACAGTTCAACCTAACACATTACTATATTCTAAGTTAATGGCTGTTTTTTTCAAGTTAGTATTTGGATTAAAGTTCCAATACTGAATTAGACTAAAATAATTAATTGAAAGCATAAGAGACAAGAAAAAGTATATGAAAACTTAATTTATTAGAGAATAATTTTTTTTTATTAAGTAAAAGCTTTAAACAAAAACCAGTAATTCCACAAACCAACAATGACTCGGTAGCATGCAAGTACTGTAGGCTGGAGAGGCATGTTTGCTCTTGATGAATCTATATATATAATAAACCCTCATTATGTTTGATTCCAGAATGTATGTATACATTGGCTTGGCATGATTCATAATTTAAAGTAAAATAGAAACATAAGGGCAACTTAAACACTGGTTTAATTTTTACGTGCCAATTCAAGGTCAGTGACAAGAGAGCTCCATTAAAAAAAAATCTGAAGTCACAAAGTCTTTAGGAAGCAGCCACATCCCTATGTACATTTGAAACTCGAAGGCTAAAAATCCATTCTTGATGAACACCATGAAGCAAAGGATGTATAACATCCACCACATATGTTTCAAAAGTGGCATGTTTCCAAAATTATCCACCTCTTTACATTCAAACATCACAGTTTGAATAACTACAGAGAAGCCATCAGAATGAGTTCCACAATATACTAACCCTCATGAGGCACCCCTGAGCTCTGTCTTAAAGCATCCACTTCAATCCTGGGGCTTTAAGAACATCTTCTTTACTTTAACTGGTTTTACGTGTCCATTTTCATCTTCTTCATAGTTGACCCGGTCTCTTTTTTTGGCAAACTTTTTTCCAATTGTCCCCACCAAGGTTTCATATCTGTTAAGACGGTATGCAGCACAAGTTTAATTAAATCCACAAACAAATAAGATAGGAATCAAGTCTTGTCAAGAATATCAAACTAAATATTCAGTGAATTATAACAAATATTCAATGATTATAAAAAAAATCAAAGCTGTGATCAAAATAAACGGATTTAAAATTTATAAACTTTTCTATGGATGATTAAATTCTTCACTGTGTTTTGTTTTTGCACTATCCTGAATAAACTGAGATGTATATTTTAAAATATGTATGGGGCGCCTGGGTGGCGCAGTCGGTTAAGCGTCCGACTTCAGCCAGGTCATGATCTCGCGGTCCGTGAGTTCGAGCCCCGCATCAGGCTCTGGGCTGATGGCTCAGAGACTGGAGCCTGTTTCCGATTCTGTGTCTCCCTCTCTCTCTGCCCCTCCCCCGTTCATGCTCTGTCTCTCTCTGTCCCAAAAATAAATAAACGTTGAAAAAAAAAATTAAAATATGTATTAGAAGCAGTACCCGTCATGAGCCCTCAACTGCCAGTGTGTGACAGGCATGAACCTGCCTGAGCCCAATTTAGAGAAAGGAGAAAGTCATCTTCCTGCTGGGGCACTCCAAGGAAGACAGTGGGGAAGAAGAGAACCCACGTGAGAGCCAAAGAATGCCGGACCCAGATTATAATGTGGTTCCAAGGTGACCGTTACCTTCTAGCCATTTCTTCATCTGATACATCGAGCTCCACTGTTTCACCTTCAACTTCCTCTGTTTTGTTCTTGGAGTTCATCTGAAGCATTAATTTCTGAAAAATGCAACAGCACTATCAGGGCTGGAACAGGCTTATTAAAGAAACTGGTATCAATTATATTTGAAGGTAGAGAAACAGAAGTCACAGAATCTACAGGAGTCACCAAAATTTATAGGGGATTCTCTGTAATACTTTACTCCACAATGTGCTAACAGAAGTCGGGTCTGAATGAAGAAAATAGTAACACAAAAAGCGCCACTAGATTAGACTTCCTGCTAATAAG
This sequence comes from Herpailurus yagouaroundi, assembly GCF_014898765.1. Lineage (NCBI taxonomy): Eukaryota > Metazoa > Chordata > Mammalia > Carnivora > Felidae > Herpailurus > Herpailurus yagouaroundi. The sequence goes on from NW_024412421.1 coordinate 31,962,677, forward strand.
TTTAAATTGTATTTAGATCATAAATCTTTTTTTTTTTTTTTTTTTGAAAGAGAGTGTGCACATGAGTGGTAGAGTAGGGTAGGAGAGAGAGAGAATCTTAAGCAGGCTCCATGCTCCGTGTGGACGAAGCCTGATGTGGGGCTCAATCCCAGGACCCTGGGATCGTGCCCTGAGCTGAAATCAAGAGTCAGATGCTTAACTGACTGAGCCACCCAGGTGCCCCTTGATCGTAAATCTTATTAGTTACTTATATCTAAAGCAGGCACACTGCCAACATGTTCTAGTGAGCAGGGGAAAGAAAAAAGCAAACTTTCAAATTTCCTCCAAAGGGGAATGAATGGAAGAATACTACACTCAAGAGTAATACTAAATGCAATCTTTAAAAATATTTTTTTAAGCTTATTAATTTACTTTGAGAGAGAGAGAGAGAGCGAGCGAGCGAGCGCATTACAAGAAGGCCCCATGCTGTCAGCACAGCGATGGATGCAGGGCTCAAACTCATGAACCATGAGATCACGCCCTGAGCTGAAACTAAGAGCCAGATGCTTAACCGACTGAGCCACCCAGGTGCCCCTAAATGCAGTTTTTTTTGGGGGGGGGGGGCAGGCAGCACATTACTGGATGGAAGAACTGGGAGGCTGGCTCTGATATCCCCGGAAGGACCAGCTTCACTCTGGAACAAGAGGGTGGATAATGCATACATGATGTCCACGTGCCACGGATCTCTCCTCCATTCTTTTTCTCACATTAACGTTTTCTTGATAGTTACCCCCTGAGAAATTTGTTTTTTTTTTTTTTAATGTACAATACCTTGTTTACAACAAAGGCAGGACAAGGAAGGGACAGCAGAAGAGAAACCAGATTCAGGTGGTTTTCCAGCATTTATAGGACTGAAAAGAAAATAATTTTGGGAACAGAAGCTCTGTGAGGGCACAGACTTTGGTTCTCTGCTGCACTCCAATGCCTCAAGAGGGCTGATGAACCACAGGTACAGAATAAATATTTACCGAATAAATGAACTCCATGCTAGGTGCCAGTAAAGACACATGCAACATTAAAAATGTGTTCTAAGTACATCCTGCTTATAATGAAGTAAGTGCTCTCAAGTTGGTACCTTTTCATAACCAGCTGTATACCTAAATTTTCTCATGTTTCATAACAGCTCAGATCTGTAAGCCAAACAGTTCAAAACATTTTCCCAGAGAGAATGTATTCTGTGTTTCAGAGTACCAGTCCTGAAAGCCATTTTCTAATAGGCTCCCACATCAGAACCCAAGGGCCAGGCCAACTTCTTTTCTCACTGTACAAGACATACTGTGGAGGGCTTGCCTACCCCCAGCCCCAGTCCCTGGGCATCGAACACTCATAATCTTTGCTTCCCCCGCCTCCCCCTTTACCCCACTGCCCTCTTTCTCTTCCTCTAAATCTTTAAGCAGGCCAAGGCAAGGAAATTACATATTAAAAACAAACACTTTTAGTGTTGATTTTGTGTAAGGTAAATATAACATCTTAATTATCATGCATCCTCAAAAAACGGAAAAAAAAGAAAACCTACAATCTTTGAATAAAGATTTAGCTAATCTGGCGATTAGCGTGGTGAACTCTGGTTCTCTTCAGGCATCCTTATAGAGTGGTTTTCAACCAGGGGTAGTTTTGTTCACCAAGGGACCTTTGCAATGTCTGGATACATTTTTGGTTGTCACAAGTGGGCCATGTGTGTGCACGTGCACAGTACTGATATCTAGTGGGGAGAGGCCAGGGATGCTGCTAAACATCTCAAAATACACAGATAGCTACAAAGAATCATCTGGCTCCAGATGTCAGTGGTGGCAGGGCTGAGAATCCCTGGCTTCACGTGATAGTCATCAAACTAAAAATTTACATCATAAACCTCCATTTGGTTGGCCAAGTACCTGATACGATGGCTTCTGGTACATGTGCCAGAATGCTAATAAATATTTGTTAAATGAATGTCTATGCTTCTCTACAAAACTGAGGCATGGAAATTCAAATCAACAGCTCATAAGGTGAATATTTACTTTTCAAACAAACTTTCCAAAGGATTCATTTAAAACTCTATTTACAAGCTCAGATTAAAACCTGTCCATTAAAAAGTCAAATTACTCGATTCTTAAGTAACGTTTTCCATTAGAAAAGATATGTTTCTAGATGCAAGAAAACAATTTTTCATACTAGCATCGCATGAATAAAACCTGGACGTTCTTGTAAAAGCCCGGAGTTGAGATTCTAACACTCATGGAAGCGCTGTCAGGGAGCGCGTGCTGCTGTATTAAATTATCTACTCAACTCCACCACAACGTGAGGCAGCAACACTGCAATTTCTTTAAATAGCTACAGCGGTATTTCAAGACTTGTTATTTTCTATATAATGAGAAGAAATGCTACCCGGTGGGAAAAAACCTAAACCCAATTATTAGCAGAAAGAATTCAATTGGAAAATTTTAAAATGGGAAGCAATTATATTTAATACCTCAACCTCAGGATTAAATCCTCTGAATGACATTCTTCCATAGAGAAGGTCTTCACATAACAAGAAGCTCTGCTCTTCTATTATGAAACACCTAAGCAGGAAAATAAGCCTGTGTTAATGGCATGTCTTCTTATAACAAAGCACAGCAAATAAAAGTCAGGATTTCAAATGAAAAATCGATCTTCCGGTTCTTAGCAGAATCAAGTAAAAGTAAGGTAAGACTTCTATTTTTTTTTTTAATTTTTTTAACATTTATTTATTTATTATTGAGAGACAGAGAGAGACATAGCGTGAACAGGGGAGGGGCAGAGAGAGAGGGAGACACAGAATCCTACACAGGCTCCAGGCTCTAAGCTGTCAGCACAGAGCCCGATGCGGGGCTCGAACCCACAAACCGCGAGATCGTGACCTGAGCCGAAGTTGGACGCTTAACCGACTGAGCCACCCAGGCACCCCAGTAAGGTAAGACTTATAAAGTAGGGGTAGAAATAAAAACTGATGACCTTGGCCAGCAAAGCCATTAGAAGACAAGAGCTGGAGGCTGCAGGCACAGCCTTGCCTAAACACATTTAATTGGCATAAATACCTACACAACATAGAGACCTAGACTATTTATGATAAACCTGAATTCTCCGGGGGCACCTGGGTGGCTCAGCCGGTTGAGCGTCCAACTTCAGCCCAGGTCATGATCTCGAGGTCCGTGAGTTCAAGCCCCGTGTCGGGCTCTGTGCTGACAGCTCGGAGCCCAGAGCCTGTTTCAGATTCTGTGTCTCCCTCTCTCTCTGACCCTCCCCTGTTCATGCTCTGTATCTCTCTGTCTCAAAAATAAACATTAAAAAAAAACAACCCTGAATTTTCCAAATCTGAAGCAGTTTCCTTGATGTTTACATCCCCAACCCCACCAACTTCTTACTAAGTTCTGATTAAATACCCTGAAGTCAGAGTCCCGGCCAGCTTTATGAGAGCGTATTAGCTGGAGCTCTTAGCTATAAAGAACAATGACTGACTTGAGCAGAGAAGGAATTTATTGAAAGGATACCAGGTATCTCACAGAATCTCTGGGATAGCTGGATGAGCAGGAATGGAAAATAGGCAGAAAAAAAGGTAGCTAAGTCGTCTACCCCCAACTGAAACATGGTAAAATCTATCCTGGTAAAAATGCTGCTGCACCTCAGGGGGCTAATCTCTGGACAGCAGAGGGCACTGGGCGGCAACTTGTGTTGCCCTGGAAGGAGGATGCAGATGTGTTTCAGACTCCAAAAGGGCTTCCTCTGAGTCACCAGTTTATTACCCCAGTCCCAGGTAAGCATATCTGACTACAGCCTGAAACCCTAAAGGGATCAACCATAAAGAACACTGGGAAAGTAAATACCTGGCCATTTTGGCTTCTTTGGCAGAAAGCAGGCCCTCCTTGTCAAGATTCACTCACTTAGCTAACACCTATTAAGCCAAACTGTGTGCCAGGCAGTGTTCTAGAAGCTGGGGGGACAGCCATGAGTAAGTCTCTGCTCTCAAGGAGGTCACATTCGAGAGTGGTGTCAGATGATAAAGATTTATATTATACAGTGGAAAAAGATGAAGGTTATTTCACTCCTGTCCTTAAGAGAGCAGCTGGTATCAAACTAGTCCTCCGACTTTAGCCAACGATAAAATAGGACTAAGTAGGAAACGAACAAGTCAAAGCACAGCGCTGTGATGCTTGAGAGAAAAAAACCAGATGAAGTAAGTTTTCTGACTAAAGGCAATGAATGCCCACCTTCTGACTGAAGCCAACATCTAGACTGTGGAGTGGGAGTGGGAGCCCAAACTAAGCCCGGTCTTACTGAAAGGAAAAGGGAAATTGAAGTTTGGGGATGAAGTATATGGGTCAAGAGACCAGAGATGGGGAGATATATAGAGGAATTCTGGGATCCTTTACGCAAAATTTTGCATATTTGTTTCCCTTGAATGTTTGGCCAAATACTAGACTGTACACATGCAGGTCAAGTACAACAGTGTCAGGGGAAAAAAACAATTTCCAGGAGAAGAATTACCTGGTACATTAGTTTCCTAGGACTGCTATAAGAAATTACCACAAAATGGATGGGCTAAAGAAACAAGAAATTTATGCTCTCAATTCTGGAAGTCTGCAATCAGCCTCACTGGACCAAAATCAAGGTGGTGGCAGAGCCATCCATGCTCCCTCCAGAGGCTGCAGAGAATTCATTCCTTGCTTCCCAGCTTTCTTTTGACAGCCAGCAGTCTGTGGCTTGTGATGACTGTAACCTCTGCCTTCTCTTCTGTCTCCCTTTTATAAAGATACACGTGATTGCATTTAGGGCCCACCCAGAAAATCCAGGATAATCTCCCCATCTAGAGATCTTTAACTTAATCACAACAATAAAGTCAACTTTGCCATATAAGCTAACATAGGTTCCAGGGACGAGGACGTGAATTTTATTTGGCGGGCCATTTTCTAGCGTACCATCCCTGAGAAAGAAAATTTACCCTAAAATTGTACGTTGAACAAATACAAGATTTGCACAAAGGAGGGAAATGTTTCAGTTGTGTCTATCTAGAGTGGGGGGACCAAGCTGAATATCCTGTGACATGGAAAAGAAAGGTCACCCTTCAGGAGTAGGACTCATCTAGCAAGACAGTCAAGGCCATAAAACCTACTCTAACAAAAACAGGGACCAAGCTGATTGGAATGTAAATCAATTGCCTAATGGAACAAATTCAACACTTTTTAAGGAAGGCAACAAATTCCAGGTACTCAACAATGTAATACATAATGTGAGGCCACAGTAAAAAGTTGCTAAACATGTAAAGAAGTAGGAAAATGTGACCCATAAACAGGAGAAAAACAAATAAATAGAAAAAAAGAGATGATGGAATTAGTACAAAAAGGAGTTTAAAACAGTTATATTAAGTATGTTCAAGGATTTAAAGGAACACAGAAATGTAATGAAGACACAAATAAGGAACGTGAATTAAAATATGGAAATTATGAAAACTTATCAAATAGAAATTTTACAACAGAAAATACAGTATCTGATGTGAAAAATCAGAATTGTCCTCTATCTATTAAAGAAACTAAATTCATTATTATGAGAGAAAACTCCAGATCCAGATGGCTTCACTGGTGAATTTTATCAAAAATTTAAGGAAGAAACAATACCAATTTTACTCAAACTAAGAAATGAGAAGAGAAGGAAGGGACACTTCCAAACTCACGTTATGGCTCAAACTACAGGCATTGTAAGAAACCTACAGTGGAATATCCTTTATGAATATGAATGCAGAAATCATTATTAAAATATTAGCAAATTGAAAGAACTATATATACAAAACATATGAATACCAAGGAGTGATTTGTTTCAGAAACATAAGGTTGTTGTGAAACTGAAATCTCAAGATAATTCCCATGTTAACAGAGGAAAGAAGAAAAACCATATGATTAACTCATTAAAAATCATTCGACAAAATGGGGCGCCTGGGTGGCGCAGTCGGTTAAGCGTCCGACTTCAGCCAGGTCACGATCTCGCGGTCCGTGAGTTCGAGCCCCGCGTCAGGCTCTGGGCTGATGGCTCAGAGCCTGGAGCCTGTTTCCGATTCTGTGTCTCCCTCTCTCTCTGCCCCTCCCCCCCCCTTCCTCCCCCTCCCCCCTCTCTCCCAAAAAAAAAAAAACAAAAAAAAAAAAAAAAAAAAAAAAACGTTGAAAAAAAAAATCATTCGACAAAATGCAACATCATTTACAAAAGTCTTCAGGAAACTAGGAAGAGAAAGGAAAATCTCTTATGCTGGTAAAGGACATTTAGGAAAACATACAGCATTTTATATACTTAACAGTAAAATAGTTAATACTTTCTCCCTAAGATCAGAAACAATGCAAGGATGTCCATTCTTATCATTGTACTGGAGATGCTAGCCAACAACAAAGGAAGAAAAGGAAATAAAAGTTTTAATTTTCTTCTCTGTAGATGACAACTGCATATGGAGATAATCTCAAGAAATCTCCACAAAACCACTAGAGTTGGTGAATCAATTTAGCACAGTACAGAATACATTTCTACGTATGCAAATACAACAAACAATTTTGGGAAAAAGGCTATTTGCAATAGGAATTAAAAATATGAAATACATAGGAATATATTTAAGGATATATACACAAAACCTCTCCACTCCAAACTACTAGCAATTACTGACGGGTATTAAATAATAGCTAAATAAATGGGTATATCATGTGTATGGACTGAAGAACACAATTTTGTTAAGATACCAATTTTCCTCAGATTGATTTACAGAATCAATGCAATGCCAATCAAAATCCTATTTTTTGGAGGAGAAAGGGAATCACGGAAAGAAATTAGTAAGCTGATTCTAATATTTATATGAGAATACAAAGGATGTAGACTAGCCAAAACAATCTTGAAAATAATAAAAGAAAACTTGCGCTATCTGATTTTAAGACTTCGAGACTGCAAGATTCAAGATTGCAATCCATAGTAATCAAGCCGATAGGATAGAAAAACTTATGGTGCAAAAGAATTGAGTCCAGAAAAAGACCCATACTAATACAGCATATTGCTTTTGACCACAGCATCAAAACAATGAGTAAAGAAAAATATTTTCTTTAAATAAATGGTACTGGGACCATTGATTTTCTATAGAAAAACAAAACAAAACAAAAACAGACCTTGATTTCTACCTCACACCACACAAAATCACACACACATAAAAATCAAAGACAGATCATACATAAAAATGTAAAAGCTAAAATTACAAACATTCTACAAGCAAACATAGAAACTATATTTGCAAATTTGGTACAGGCAAAGATTCACTAGAAAGGACCCAGAAAGAACTAACTATAAAAGGCAAAAAAATAAATGAAACAAAACAAAAGCTACTGTTCATCAAAGACAACATTAATAAATAGGCAAGCCCACAAACTGGGAGAAAATATTCCCAATATATACATCTGTTAAAGGATCTGTATTCAAAATATAAAGAACTCCTATCTCTACAGAAGTATGTAAGTTTTACCTAAAAAACAAAATGGAACAAAACCCTACATAATGACATGCATGCTGAAGTGTTCAGAGAGAAAATGTCTGCAACTCACTCTGAAATACACTAAAAATAAAATGGATTGACAGATGTATAGAGGGATGGATAAATATGTAATAGAAGATAGTAGAAAAAATGTAACTATTTCATTTTTAAAAATGGGCAAAAGAACTGAATAGGGACTTCACAAAGGGAGATATAGAAATGGCCAAAAAGCACATAAGAGTTCTTTAACATCAGTCACCAGGAAAATGCAAATTAAAAAGCATAATGAGACACCACTAGAATGACAGAATAGGTAAAAAGAAAAAGATAACCTCAAATGTTGGAAGGACTGGAAAAATCAGAACTCTTACACTTCTTTAGTTAAAGTGTAAAATGGTGCAATCACTGTGGAACACGGTCTGAGAGTTTCTCATTAAGTTAAATATATATGCCAACCTTACAACCCAACAATTCCACCTTTACCGAAGACAAATTTTAAGCAGAAAGAGTTGGGGGTCCCCAGAAAAAGAAAGACAAAATCACAGCTTTCGTGATACCAAAGAAGTCATTCTAGGCCCCCAGCTATTTTGGGTGATCAATGCCCTACTTGCTCAAGCACACTTCTAGCAGAACTTCCTAGGAGGTGTCAGAATTACAAAGAAATGCGAAACTCTCAGTAAAGATTTTAAAGGAACAAAGAGAAACCAAAAACACACACTCTACCAGGCCAGGAAATAGCCTAACCAGAGACAACAAACCGCTTGTAAAACTCCCTGTGCTGTTTCAAAAGTAAGAAAGGCCCAGTATCAGGAGCCCAAGACCACCCATCCAGTTTATACTAGCTGTGGGAGCATGCCCATTAGTCCCTTCCCCTCTCCCGATAGTTCCCTTGGCCTCCCTACAGTGTTAGTCTCCACCCTCGGAGGAGCACAAGCTTCATTCACAAACATAGGATGCATGTACAGGAATGTTTTCTAAGTACGCCTGCACTGCCTCATGTCTGCCTTTACATGCAATGACAAAGTTCCCCTTTCTGAATATTCATCCTAACCCTAAGTAAAAGAAACCCACTTGCCCCTACTTGGGAGAGTCATGGCTTTGAAAGTCATTCCCTGTGATCTCCTTACTTGCTGCAAATAAAGTTTGCTTTGCGGACAACTCCATCTGGTGTAGTCCTTATCTGTAACTCAGCAAGGAGAGAACTCACGTTAGTTGTAGTTTTGTCGTTTGGCTACAAAATGAAAATAGGACTCTATGCCAAGTTTGGAAGGCAATGAAGAAGAAAATGTGAAGACAGCTGGGGAAGAGCAGCTAGATAAAGGTCCTGAGAAGGCAGTGTTAAGTGACCTGTCTGAGAAACAGGGAGGAGGCCTCCGTGAGGGAGAAGGAGTGAGAGAAGGGAATGCTGGTAGGAAGTCAGTATTATTTTCACAGTGACAGTAAGATGTTGTTTTCTTCACTGTGTTGAGCCTTACACAGAGGGTGCAAAAGCAATTATGAGTAAAAGTTCACCTTAGCATGAATTAAAGTCGTGATACCATACTACACTAGTAGTCATTGCATTATTCACTGTTGGTTTTCAAAGTCTTTAAAAAGGGAAAGAAGCCAGTAAGAATGTTCTTGATAAAACAGTAAAAAATTTATTTTCATTAATCTCAGTCTTCAACAATATTCTGCATACAAAATAGTAAATATATATGTTATATATACACATATATATGTCTATATAATACATAACATATATGTGTGTATATATATACGTCACTTCAAAGGAACAACTGACAATACTTGTTGCCAGTAACAAAATTCAAGCTTTCAAGCAAAAATTAGAATTTTGAATAGCTTGTGTATGGCATCTTGGGTTTGATAGCTTCTCAATACTTAAAAGATTTTTCTGATGAAACCGATGGTAATATTAATGAATGTTTTTTGAAATCATACAATGAAATGAGTTAACATTTAGAAAATCTATACAACTCACCGGACTAGCAGTTTCCAAATGAGAAATGCATGATGTTATGAAATCATGCATGGATAAAAGGTCTATTCAAAATGCAAGGTAGACTAATGATTATGAAAAATTTATTGATGCTTTGAGACTCCATGCTGCAGTTAACTGTAAAGAAACTATTCATTGGGTTTTGGAGTAGCGTCGAAGAATTACCTGGAAAAGCTATTATAATACTCCTCTCTTTTCAATTACATCATCTGTGTGAGGGTGGATTTTCTTTATATCCCTCAACCAAACCAACAGACTACAAAAGGTTGAATGCGAGGGTTAAGAGAAATCACCCAGAGAATCCACACATCTTCTATTATGCCAGACACTGAAAGATTTGCAAAAATGTAAAACAGTGCCATTCTTCTCACTAATTTTTTTTTATCTTGGAAAACAGTTATGTTTTCATGAAAAATATGTTATTTGTGCTAACATGTTAATGAGGCTACCTGTAGAGTGAGCATTTAAAAAATTTCATTTTAATTTCTTACACAGTAAATATCAACATGAAATAAACTACACAAATGGAATCTCTTCAGGGGTTCCAAATAATTTTACAAAATGTCAATGGTCCTTGAGTCCCAAACTTTGAGAACCTGTTCTTTGGGTTCCTCTCTACCTGGCTCTCTAGTCCAGCCAGCACCTCACCTCCTTCAGCACCTCCCATTCCCTGAGACAGCCTAAATTCAGGCACACATTCTCTTGAATTTTTGTTCAGCCTTTTCCACAAATGTGAGATTCCTTCTCAATTGCCTAATCTTGGTCCTTGGGCACTGCAGCAGATAAAACCTCATCCATCTCCCAAATCAATTACCCCCCTCAGGAAAGCATCATAACTACTCTCACTTCAGACAAAAGAAAGAAGCAGGGGCCAGGAATGGATTCACAGCAGGACCACTGCGCCCTCAGAGGGCCTTTCCCAGGGGTTTCCATTAACACAACAGCTTTAATATAAAAAGGGACACAGATGTTATCTACAAGCATAGTTTCAATAATTAGGAAAATTAATAGAGTTAGCAAAAAATTAAATATTCTAAAACTTAACTATAAGCATTCTGTATTTTAATATCCTAATTTTTATTAATGAGGACCCATAATTTTATTATTATTTTTTTTAACATTTATTTTTGAGACAGAGAGAGACAGAGCATGAATGGGGGAGGGTCAGAGAGAGGGAGACACAGAATCTGAAACAGGCTCCAGGCTCTGAGCGGTCAGCACAGAGCCTGACGCGGGGCTCAAACTCACGGACTGCGAGATCATGACCTGAGCCGAAGTTGGCCACTTAACCGACTGAGCCACGCAGGCGCCCCTATAATTTTAGAGTCAAAACACATCCAGGATATTACTGATTTCATCTATTTTTATAGATGAGTAAGTACTCAAAAAAACCCAGACTTGCCCTAAATCCACAAATAACATGCATGGCAAAGCAGGGGAAAAACACCCGGTAGGGAAACAATTCTCTATGGGTCTCTCCTGTGAATGAGGCGTTAATTGCCCTTTTGCTCTGGAACATCTTTTCAGGGATGTGTGTATAGTGAGCTGCTTTGAAAGGCAGAGCTACTGTCTTCCTTCAGAGCAAAGTGCAGACTTGCTTAATGTCCAGTATAATAATGTCTCTCTTGGGGCCAAGGGTAAGTTGGCTTGTATTCCAGTATCAAAGATAACAGGAGTCCTAAGTTCAGGACTTCTCAGCTGTGATGCAAAACTACTGTGGGTACCACAAACAGGTGGCCCTCACCACATCATCCCCCACGGGATCTGGGGAGCAAGCAGGAAATGACACAAAACAGATACCCACACTGTGTGTTGTGCTGTGAGCAATGAAGTCCTTGCGTCTGACCCAAGAGTCTTGCACCTTCCACCAGCATCCGTGAAACTGGGGCAAGCTAACCTGTTAGTTTACAGTAATGATCTCAGCTCTCACAGTTCCTAACATTTATTAGGCCACAATATGCAAGCACAAGAAGCATGGTAGCCAAATACATACTTTTAAAGCAACATCCTGTGGCAAAAAAGCAATTAAACTGGCTATTCTCTGCACTGGGGCACATCCTTCAGAGAAAATCAATATGGCAAAAATACAGTGAAATCTCTGATCTGGTAAATTCTTCTAGGAATTTATACCAAGCATCTTCTATCAGGTTCCCTGGAAACAGACTCTGAGACAGAGTTGTGTGCAGAAGTATTACTGGCCGGTGCTGTTTGGGAGATGCCCCTCTATGGAAATAAGGACGGCAGGAGAAGGTGACCAGCAATGTGGTTACACTAAGGCCTCAGCCCTTACGAAGAGCTCTGGACTTCGGAAGGTCCTGTGGTTGTTCTAAGTTGAAGCAAAGCAACCAGATCCTCAGTCCGCTACACAGCTTAGGCATTGGCCAGGGGTATCTCCTAAGGGGAGGTGTGAACTGAATAGCCCTAAATGTCATCACTGAATTGTAGCGATATGGCTGACATTACAAACGGCATCCTCTAGACTTCTAGAGCAAAGTCCCCAATTCCACAGATAGCAGGGACCCTCTGGAATAATTCAGATGATACCACCACGGAAGGATTCGCAAACACAAAAGAGCAAGAAGGAATGGGCGGATTCCATAACAATCAAGTATAAGGAAATACATGTGCCACCAGAGTTTACTGTGCTTTATAGGACTGACTTGCTGTGGTGAGTGCATCACATTATTATCTATTTATTTCTCATAAGGTATGATACTATTATCACACCCAATATACAAAGGACATAAGATGAGTTAAGTAACTTGCCCGAGGTCACAAGTAAGTGGCAGAGCTGGGCATCAAACACAGATCTACCCCTTTGCAGAGTCCATGAGCTTAATTAACCAATCCATTCCACTGGCTCCCTATTTGGGATAAAAATACACATCCTGAGGACATTCACCCATTTTCCTCTCCACATTTATTTCTCATTATCTTCCCCTACTCCGTATCTTGGGAGGCTGATATGAATGTTACAAATGGAAGTGGTCCTTTGCAGTCTGGAACCAGGCTTCCTTCCTGTGGGACTACCTCAGACTGGCTATGCCGTCTTATGAGGGTAGCAGCTCTTGTAAGATGTACTCGCCACATGGCCTGTCTTCCGATTCAGTAACCACTCCCTCCCCTTGATCCTCTGGGCCTGGAGTGGAAAATTATTCCCATCACACAAGCTATGATGAATGCACTGTCCCTGGTGGCTTCCCTGTGTCCTGCCCATACCTGTTACACTCTCCTCAAATTACCCAATTTGACAGTGTCATCTTTTCCTGACAACAACTTGACCCAATACACGCATCTATACACAAAACAGGTGCTGAATGATGGCAGAAGCTTATTATTTACCATTAGGGTCTGACTCTTTGTATCCCCTGCAAAATATGTATGTTGAAATCTTAACTCCCAAGATGATATTAGGAGGTGAGGCCTTTCAGAAGTGGCCAGAGTCATGAGTATGGGGCCCTCATAAATGGGATTAGCACCTTACAAAGGAGACTCCACAGAAACCCCTAGCCCCTTTCACCAGGTGAGGACTTGGTGAGAAGGCACTAGCTATGAACCAAGGAAATGGCCATCACGAAAATATGACCACATCTTGATTATGGATTTCCAGCATCCAGAACTGTGAGAAATAACATTTCTATTATTTATAAGCTACCCAGTCTACGGTATTTTGTTACAATAGCTTGAAAGGATGGAGACATTTACCTCCTAGGAAAGGAACCTAAAGGTCATTTTTCTTGGAATAATATGCTGGGGGGGTGGGGGATGGGGGAAGAATACTGAAAACAGGATAGAAACCATCCTGCCTTTCAATAAAAGTAAGTAACAAAATATCTGGAATACTTTGTATAAGTTTAGTCAAGGTATAAAATTAAATTACAGCTTCTTACCAGTAATGGTCCCTTCCTATGCCACCATGCCCCCAAATCTGCACAGCCTCTGGCATTATCTTCCCCTCCTTCACTGCCATATTGCTTCCTCTGAGAAGCAGTGGAAAGAAGCAAACAGAGAAGCAAGCAGAAAAACAAAGTACCTTCCTTCCATATCTCCTGGGGGGGACATGCTTTCTGTCTTTAAAGAAGGACACCTGGCCTTCCAGAAAAGATCCAGAGAAGGTCAGCCAAATGAACAAGGGAATTTTAACATGTTAAAAATGAAAAAAAATTATTAGATAAAGAAAATAAAAACTTAAATTGCCTGAATCAGCAACATCTTCAATCATCGGACAAAGTTTTATTTTATTTTTTTTCAACGTTTGTTTTTTTTTATTTTTGGGACAGAGAGAGACAGAGCATGAACGGGGGAGGGGCAGAGAGAGAGGGAGACACAGAATCGGAAACAGGCTCCAGGCTCCGAGCCGTCAGCCCAGAGCCCGACGCGGGGCTCGAACTCACGGACCGCGAGATCGTGACCTGGCTGAAGTCGGACGCCTAACCGACTGCGCCACCAGGCGCCCCAAGGGACAAAGTTTAAATAAAACTACTGTCCCATAGAGCTTACTAAGGTTAAAAAAAAAAAAAGCAACGAGAAGAAATGAGAGTTTTAAGAAGAATTTAGATAAAATCAATGCATGATATGAATCTATCACTCCTTCATTGAAAGTTATTTATCAAGCACCAACCAGGAGGAACAATCTAGCATGTTATCCCAGCATTAGCCATGACCAGCTGGTGGACTCTGGGCAAGCTATTCTCTCTTAAGCTTCAGATGCCTCAGCTATAAAAGGGATGGAATCAGAGTAGCCAGCTCCTAAATCGGCTCTGAGGATTAAATAATTAAGAGATACAAAGTGCTTAGCTCAATTCCTGATACATGCTAGAGACTCAATAAATGTTAGCTAAGATGATTGGCATTAACAGCAGTAAAAATTAAAAAAAAATAAATAAAGGAAACAAACCTAAAACTCTTGAATTGCTTTTAAGAAGCTCAGCCTGATGAAGAACTCGATTACTCCCACAGAACTGGAGAGCCTTAAAGTACACACCTTCAAACTTAATCTTCAAACTTACTATGACAGGGAGCACACCAGAGTCTTATAAAGGCCCCCCGGTTATTACCAGAGACAAGCGGGTTAGATTCATCTATTCAATATAGAAAAAGAATAATGTTATAAATGAGGGCCAGTAAAAATGTATAAATCCAAGTAGAACTTATATAGGTTTAATAATTTTAGAAAATTATTTGCAAAGCTAACTCAAGAAACCGAACAGGTATTATTTTACAGGCTTTGCGTCACTGGAATGAAGAGCCATATTTGCAGGGATTTCCCTCTGAATGCCCAAAGCATCACTGATATAATTTCTAATAAACCTACTCCTTTTCTTTAAGCTCTGGCAAATCCAAATACCAGTGCTCTTCACTAATGATTTTCTTTTCTTCCTCTTCTAGTTGTCTCTTGGTCTCTGAGTCCAGTCCCCTTTGCATGAACTGTCAAAACAAAACAAAATCAGTGTCAACAACTGGTTTTCCCAAGTTAGAGTGGAGGAAAACACAGATAACTTTATTCTTCCACATGCTTTCCCACGTTTCTTCAAGAATCCCATCTCAGGGGTGAGGGTGGAGGTGGTGTGACCAAAGTAGCTTAGCTCTGCCCTAGACGGCATCACACCAGACTAGCAGGGAGCTGACTAGAGCACACAAAAAAGTGTGTGGACTTCCTACAGAAGACTTCAGAAAGATCTCTACCACACTTCAGTTTGTCTAATTTAGTAAAACGAGCAATAAGAAACTGTATTCAATCAGTGCCCCTAAATATTTCAGTTTTATATAGTGGCCAGTGGGGAAAGGCTAAGACAAAAGACAGATCATGACAGGCAGGTGGAGACAAAAAGTGAGAGGGGCCAAAAGAAGGTGAGAGACTCAGTACTTTCTGAATCTCTCACCGATTCATGGAGCCCACTGGTCTTCATGCCTACTGATCTTAGTGTGGAATGGCCTTTCTCATGCTCCTCCACCTGGCCAACTCCTGGCCCTTCTGGTATGGGAAAAACTACTCCATCCCTGTGAAATTATCTCTGATACCTGTAAGCAAAATCGGGATTTCTCTCCCAGATGCTTCATATGACACCCTCAAATAGTCTCACCACATTTTAATTCCTTGAGCATCTGCCTCTTCTGGAGACCTTGAGGGCAGTGACTTTGTCTAGATTGTCTCCTTCCTCACTTTTACCATGATGAATAATGCATAGTAAGGGTTCTGTAAACACAGACCAAAGCAAAGCTGTATCTATAAGCCTGCTCTTCACGTATCTCTATCCTCTGAAAGGCTGCTCACCTCTACAGCTGCTCTTTATTCTAAAACGTGCAAAAGTACAATTCAAAATGGGGCAGTAGAGAAACCCACAGTCCAGCTGCTGGTCTCTTCCCACAACAACTACATTTCCTCAGGGGAACCAGTGAACACACTAAGAGGCTGATCACAGCAAAACAATAATTAGCTCTTGTCCAAGCTCTATATTACTTTTCCCTTCATTCCAACCTTCCCCCAAACATAAGCATTTTTAGGTATAAGGGCTTTGCCAATGAATGCTAAATGAAATGATGAAACTTGAAAAACATTTACAAATAAAATACAGTGAGGGGCGCCTGGGTGGCGCAGTCGGTTAAGCGTCCGACTTCAGCCAGGTCACGATCTCGCGGTCCGTGAGTTCGAGCCCCGCATCAGGCTCTGGGCTGATGGCTCAGAGCCTGGAGCCTGTTTCCGATTCTGTGTCTCCCTCTCTCTCTGCTCCTCCCCTGTTCATGCTCTGTCTCTCTCTGTCCCAAAAATAAATAAACGTTGAAAAAAAAAATTTAAAATACAGTGATAACATCCAGTTCTGCTGAGGACGTAGTGAGACTGAATCACTCATACTATTGCTGGTGAGAATATGAAATGGTATAGCCTCTGTGGAAAACAGCTGGACAGTTTCGTACCAAACTAAACATGCACTTACCATATGACCCAGCAATTGCCCTCTTGGGCGTTTTATCTCAGAGAAATGAAAACTTATGTTCACTCAAAACCTTATAAAGGTGTATTCACGGCAGCTCTACTTGTTAATAGCCAAGAACTGAAAACAACCAAAATATTCTTCAACAGGTGAATGGTTAAGTCCTAAGGTACTTCCAATGCATGCAATACTACTCAGTAATAAAAAAGGAAGGAACTATTGATATACTCAACAACTTAGATGGATCTCAAGCGAATAATACTGAGTGAAAAAAGCGAATCCCAAAAGGTTACATCTTGTATGATTTCATTTACATAACATTTTTGAAATAACAAAAGTAGAGAAATGGAGAACAGACTCATGGTTGCCAGAGCTTAGGGAAAGAAGAGACTGGGTTGGCTACAAAGGGACAGCTTCAGGGAATCTCATGGTAATGCAACAGTTTTGTATCTTGAATGTGGAAGTAATTACGTAAATCTGCTCGTGATAAACCGTATGGAAATCTCTCTCTCTCTCTCTCTCACACACACACACACACACACACACACGTAAAACAGTAAAATGAAACAGACTCTGTGGATTGTACCCCTGTCAATTTCCTGGCTTTGTACCATACTCTAGCGATATAAGACAGGGAACAGAAGAGCACAAAGGCTCTCCCTATACATTTTTTGCAACTTCCTGTGAATCCATCATTATTTTATTTACTTCTTTATTTAAAAAAAATTTTTAACGTAAATTTTTGAGAGAGAGACACACAGAGTGCAAGCAGGGGAGGAGCAGAGAGAAAGGGAGACACAGAATCTGAAACAGGCTCTAGGCTCTGAGCTGTCAGCACAGAGCCTGATGCGGGGCTTGAACCCACAAACTGTGAGATCATGACCTGAGCCGAAGTTGGACGCTCAACTGACTGAGCCAGCCAGGTGCCCCTTTCATAATTTTAAATAAATGTAAAAGAAATGCTTTCACTCTAAAGTGTTTTGTAGTCTTCCTTTCTCCTTTTACCTGTGTCTATAGCCTCACCACAGGAAAGAACTGGCAGTTTCTGGAATGCATATTCTGTACTTCCCAGTCCTTCTGTCTCTGCTACTCAACATCATGTTTCCATTTTCTACTCAGCAAAATACCAACTTGTAAAGGCCCAGAGCACATGTCCTTTGGGTCTTCCCTGACTGTGTTTGGCCAAGCTCTTCACCAACTTGTTCCCATAAAAGAGTACCTTTCCCTATGTCTAAAAGCCTTATAAACACTAGCTTATTGTTCATTTTGCTTCTTCTGTGTCTCCCAAAAGACTGAGATTCTGAATAGCAGACCATGTCTCTTATTATAACTAGGACTCTGGCTGCCCTTGGTACTCAGGAAGAGTTCAATAAAGGTTCTCTGAATGTAAGTCTGGACTTGCTTCATTTCTTCAGACTCTCTTTCCTGGGTGGTTCTCTTTAAACCCAGATGCCTCATTTCATCTTATATTCTTGGTAATACAACTCACCAATCCTGCCCAACTGCTTTTTTATCTCCTATTTTTAGTCAAGTAGTATTTATGCCATACAAAATAGCTATCTATATATGTATCCTCTGTGCACATGGCAAGGCTAGAACACCCTGTGAATATAAAATCAAGCAACTCGATTTAGGTAGCAATCCAATTCTCCTGACTCCACAGCATCTAAGAACACTCTATAAAGCTTAGTGATTTGGCTTGATGCACAACAGAGGACCTAGAGCTGGTACCACAAACGATAGTCCTTAGGCTGGATGTCTGGTGGTGTAAATAAAGTTTTATTGGGACAAAGATATGCTCATTTGGTTCTGAGTTACAATGGCAGAGGTGGGTAGTTACAATAGTGAGTGGCCCAGAAGCCTAAAGTATTTTTCATCCGTCCCTTTACAGAAGTAGTTCAGCAACTCCTGTCTTAAGAGTCCAACAGAGCTAAAATGACACTGAGAACAGCCAACTATATCCTTTACTTTCTACTTCGCCCATCATCTCCAGCTCCTAACAGCTGACCAAGTCAGAGGATTTCAAGTACACCTGAAAACAACTGTATTAGTATTAAATCCTCAACTCTTTTATTCTTGCTCTATACTTTGCTCTGGCTGAACAGCTACATTGGATACAGCAACGTAATGCAGCTGCTCCATTCATTCTCGTAGGAATGGATGTGCATTATACTCCACTCTGTGCATAGTATCTCCTGCTATCCTGCCAAAAAGCTCTTTTTCATCAATGATTGAAGCTGATAACTCAACTAGAAAATATGTGTAACCTTCTCCCCCCTCTTCTTTGCTTCCAATGTCCTGTTGAGTGTTTCCCAACCACTAGGGTAGGGGTTGATACTTTTTTAAGGTAACTTCTTCCTTCCTAACTCTTGAGTCAGATCTTTGGTCAAAGTCTTACTCAGCGTATCTTCATTTGATGTACCTGCTTTGCCAATCCACTCCACTGCTCTGATTATAAACGAGAAGTCAAAGAAGACTCTGTTGGGTAAAAATTCAAAATTTGCTAATATGTATGAAAAAAGAACTTCAGAAATTATAAATGATATGACTTACCCTCCACCCTCACTCATCCTATCCATCCCTAGTCATACCCTAGCTCAACCCCATTCGAATCTGGCACATGCAACATTCTCTCTTCAATCTTTCGAAACATTATTTATGTCTTGCTTCCTTTTTTCTGGAAATTACTCTTTAAGCATGATATCTAACACTGCACAGTAGGGTTCAGAGACAAGCAGTATGGAATAGTAGCTATGAGCAGGGGATGTGGAGCCAGACTGCCTGGGTTTGGTCCTGTCTGTACTAATTATCAGCTGTGTAATCTTAGGCAAGTTACTTACTTCTTTTTTTCAGTGCTTCAGCTATAATAGAGGAATAATAACTAAACCTACTTCACAGAATTATTATGTGGATTTCATGGGTTGATACATGCACTTAGAACAGTTGTCTGAACACAGAGCAGAAAGTATAAATCTTTGTTATTATTCAAGTTTGAAGGCCTGGTTGTTTCCCGTTTTAGTTCCTGTATTCATTTTATCTACACTTGTCTTTTTTTTTTTCTCTCTCTCTCTCTTCCACTTTGAAATCATGTTTTTTTTTAATTTTTTTTATGTTGATTTATTTTTGACAGAGAGAGAGAGACACAGCGCATGAACGGGGGAGGGGCAGAGAGAGAGGGAGACACAGAATCTGAAACAGGCTCCAGGCTCTGAGCTGTCAGCACAGAGCCCCACGCCGGGCTCAAACTCACAGACGACGAGATCATGACCTGAGCTGAAGTCAGACGCTCAACCGACTGAGCCACTCAGGCGCCCCTAAAATCATTTGATTGTTAAACTGATTCAATTTCGAATCTAAAATCAATTTCGCTTAAAGCTGACATTCACCTCAACTGTTATAATTCTCTCCATTCCCGCTGCCATTGCAACCAGATCATCAGAGCTTCTTGTTTGGTCTTTCCGACTGCAATTTTGTCCCTTGTCAGGTCTTTCTTTCACCAATGTAGTCTCTACAGGGCAGTTAAGGTAACTTTGAAAAGTAAGAAGCACAGCTAAGATGCCGCTCCCCCTGCTCAAAAGCTTCCTCATCATGTTCACAAGATAAAAGGAAAAAATCCTTCATCTGGCCTAAAATTCTTCACATGTTGTGGCCACTGGCTACTTTTCCAGGCCCACATTTTGCTACTTGTCTTCCAAGCACATCGAGTTATTTTTAGTTCTTGGAAACCTCAACAGATGTTGTGGTCTTTGCGTCTCAGACTTCTGAAGTCGCTTTCCCCTCGGTTTGTGCTGCCATGCCCCACCCTCCCACCGACCCTTCAGTCTCTACCTAAGGGCCCGTTCCTGCCCAAGCGCAATTAAGTTCCCAGGGCTTCCGGGGCTCTGAGCATCACCTCACTTAGTGCTGAGCCACCCTGCTTGCTTACGTGTCTGTCCTATCTGTCCGCGCGCTTTATGAGGGAAGCCGCCGGATTTATAACCTAGCTCCCCGTGCCTAAGGCAGAGCCAGCGCTAAGTGAATGAATGAACGTCCGAACTGGAGGCCCTCCGTGGCCTCCCCAGTGGCCCCGCGCGCCCGCCACCTCGGCCCCGGCCGGGTCGCCAATCCCAGGTACCCCTGTCGCCCGGCCCGCCTCCCCGGCGTCCCCACACCTTCATGCGCAGCAGGTTCTTGGACAACTTCGTCTTGCGCTCCGCCGCCATGTTGGCTCCTGCTCCGGGCCGCGGGGCACCACCAGCCCCCGCCGCGCACGCGCACTGCTGCCTGCGTCGCGGTGCCGTCTTACGCAGCTCGCGTCGTCCCGCCCCGTGGTTCCGCCCCGTTTCTCGCGCTCCGGCGCGTCCCCGGAATCTCCGCGCGTCGCCTCAGGGAGCGCTCGCCTCACGGAGGAGCTCGGGGTAAGGACACGGCTAGCGGTGCCGGGGTGAGAGGGACTTGGCACGGGGAAAGAGACGTCTGAGGGCCTGGAGGAGGCCCGAGCGCCGGCCGCTGCGGCTTCAGCCGGGCCCTTTGGAGCGGCCTGCGGCGGCCGGTGGCCGAATATCGCCGCTCCTCACGGACTCCGTCCTGCCGCGCGTCGCCGACTCAGTCGGGCCGGCGAGACCTTTGAGACGCTTGCCCCACCGTCCCGGCTGGACCGAGTCTATCACGTATACCACTTCCTCCCACGTTCACGGTCACCCCGTGCGGCGGCTGGGTAAACTGAGGCACGGGGAGGCCGCTCAGCTGGCCCAGAGTCGGAGGGAGGGAGGGAGGCAGGCGTGTGCAGACCCCGCCCCCCACATCCGGCTTCGGCAACGCGTGGGAAACTGCGCGGGTGTGCGCGTCTTCGAACCCGAACGGGCCTTCTGTGGAAGCGCCGGGCGTGAAAGCGAAGGCGCGAGGACAGGGCGGCCACCTGTCTTAAAGGATTGGAGAGACGGTGGCCTCGGCGCTGCGTGGCCCGCCCGGGGCGAGCCCCACACCGTTCGCAGGTGCCGCGCGCTGGAACACACCCGGCCTGACAATACCATTTCCGCGGGCAGCCCGTGCAACGCCGGGTCCTCCGCGCTGGGTACTTTACCTGCGCGACTTCACCTAATCCTCACGAAGAAAATGTCGTCGTCGCGTCGGTAGGGAACGTGAGGCCCGGAGACGTTCAGGGACTTAACTAGAGTTCACACAGCCCGGAAGTGTTAGAGCCGAGATTCCGGAAACTGGGGGAAAAGATGCCCCCCTCCCCCTCCCCCCCGCAGGTTTTCTCAGCGGGGTCAGCAAAGCCATCCTAACATGGTAAGTGGTTACAGAAACTCAAGTGCGCGACTCTGGGCTACAGCCGTGGATGAAGACACAAGACCTCCCTTCCCTAGAGCCGCCCTGAGGGGGTGTGCCGCGGAAGGAAGAAAACGACGATGTGATGGCGTGACTTTGAGGGTTACTGTAGGTCAAGGGGCCCAGGATGGCTCTCGTCAGATGACAGTGCTATAAGGATTAAAAGTTGAGGAAAACCTGTTCCGTGAAGACTTGGAGGTAGAGTGTTCTAAGAGGAGACCACAACTGTAAAGGTCCTGAAGTGAGAACAAGACAGTTGTCGTAATTTACCCAGTGGAAACAGCAGAGGTAATCGTGTTAGGGGTCGAATTGTGTCCCTCCAAAACTAATCAAGAGTTTGGTCTTGGAATGGGACTGTGTTTGGATATACAGGGCCTTTGAAGAGGCGATAAAGTTACCGTGAGGCCCTTAGGGTAGGTCCTAATCCAACCCGACTGGTGTCCCTGTAAGAAGAAATTTGGACACCCTAAGAGACCCCAGGGTTGCATGCGTCCGGAGGGAACACCGTGTGAGGACACAGAAGATGGCCATTTGCACACAAGGAGAATGGCCTCAGAGAAAATCACTTCTGCTGACGCCTTGGTCTTGAACTTCTAGCCTCCAAAACTGTGAGAAAATAAAGTTTTGTTTAAGCCACCCAGTCTGTACTACTTCGTTGTAGTAGCTGGAGCAAACTGATAGGCCACATAATTAATGACAGATAACAATTGTGATAAGAACCCTGTAAGAAAAATATGGGGTTCATGAGAGTATGACAAAGGCACCTAAGCCTTTCTGGCCTGGTAAAGCAGAGACTCTTAAAGGTATGATGTTAAAGTTGAGATCTGCAAGAGGAGGAGCTGGCCCGGGGGAAAGCCTTCCAGTCCATCTTAGTTTTGTGCTACCATCACTCCCACACATCCATGGAACACATTTGTGGGCCTGCCGACAATACTGACTCCCATCTCGTTCATGTTTCCTTAGTGACCTATCTTGGGGTTACGTATTCCAGGCCCCTTGGAGATGAACATACGTACCTTAGAAATGCCCACCAAGGCTGGGATGCTTGGGAGAGGCTTGTTTCGGCCTCCTGTGAATCTCTTAGAGATAACATAACCTCTCCGCCCCACTTTTCAAAAAATGTTTATTTATTTATTTTGAGAGAGAGCGAGCATATGTGTGTGCGGGGAGAGGCAGAGAGAATCCCAAGCAGGCTCCGTGCTAGGAGTGCAGAGCTCAAACTCACCACCTGTGAGATCATGACCTGAGCCGAAATCATGAGTCAGACGCTTAACCGACTGAGCCACCCAGGCACCCCCCTTTCTCTTCTTGATACAGGTGGTGCCAACAGATCCTCTTAAGGATTATCTGTCAGCTGTGTGCAAGCTGTTTGAGGTGCATTTGAACCCTTTCATCTCAGTACATTGCTCTTCTGCATGTCCCTTCCCTTTATAAATTCGGTAGACTAAGGTCTGGATTTTGCAGAGAATAACTGTGCAGCTGCTGTGGGTCATCTTCTGCCCGATTCCACCTTGTCAGTAAGTTACCTTGAATAAAACTCTGTGAACTGTATGAAGTGGCCTGCTTTGTTTTCCAGTCTCAAAGTGCCTTCTCGGTTTGGGGGGTATACTTTACTGTCTCTCTTCCACCTTATAACATTTCGTCTCGCAGAACTGAAATTCTGTACCCATTAAACACTCTCCATTCCCTCCTCTCCTGTAACCACTATTGTATTTTTTATCTCTGATTTTGACTTCTGTTCAGAATTTTGAAAGTTCTTGGGAGCAGAGGTGAAGAAGTGACCCAGTCTCCTGTCTGCATCCAGGAAACAATGCTGACTCTGAACTAGATCTTGAAGAATGAGCACATGTCTTGACAGCTTAAGAGGAAAACAGTTCCTGGCAGAAATAAGAGCATATATACATCAGCTAAGGGTGCTAGGAGCTCCACACCTTCCCTATGGACTTCTGTTGCACACTGGATTCTGATTCATTTTCATAAAACATTGTCTTCATCATGTCACTCTCCTGCTCCAAATTTTATAGTAACTTATTGAGAGAGAAAGGTCAGATTCTTCAACCTGACACTCAAATTTCTACATTTTTATTTGACAGTGAAAATACATATAATTAAACTAGTCCCCAAAGTCTCTTCCCACCCACCAAAATGTAATGAGAAGTGATTTAAGAGTAATAGTGTAATTTTAACTTTGAATTAAACCACCTGACTGGGAAGATAACTCCTGGATCGCTCTGTGTTCCTAAGTTCTGGAATACAGAGGGTAAGTCTCACACTCAGTATGTGTTAACCTGTTTTAGTTACAAACCCAAGGAAATGCCATTTTGGAGAAGAGATTTCTATAGGTCTTCACACAATTCTGAATCCTTTCATCATGGAATTTGTTTGAAGTGTGAAAACTTCTGATTTCTTCCGATTACTGGATCCATCAAGAAAAGGTCCTTTGAGTGTCTTTGCTCTTGTATGTAGCAGATATTATCTAAGGCTGTACAGCCCAATGTAGTAAGCCTACTTATATAGCTACTGAGCACTTGAAATGTGGCTGTTGTGACCGAGGAACTGAATATTTAATTTTAGTTAAATTTGAAAACTAACAGTGTAAAATATTTTCTCATTATACACATTTTATTGTTTTGGAAGGACTGCATTTCACTTTAACCTTGGAAAATTTAGTGTCCCAAGTTTAGGTGAGCTATACATGTAAAATACATGTTGTATTTCAAAGACTTGGAACAACAAGACAAAATGCAAAATATCTTAATGTTGTTTTTCAGATTGATGACATGTTGAAATAATAGTTTGGATGTATTTGGTTTAAATAAAATCTAGCATTAAACTTAATTTCATTTGTTTCTTTTTTAATGAGGCTGTGATAAAATGTAAAATTACGTGGCTCACATTTCTCCCTTCTGTTTCTCTATTTTTGTTTTTTTGTTTGTTTTGCATGTACCAAAAATTGATAATGGCTTATTAAATAAAATGGGAATTTAGCAGAATGATACTGGGTAGTCCCTAGAAGTAATAACAGCCTGAGAACAAGGCCAAGTTAAAAGGTCAGAAACCAGGGCAGCCCAAGGATCTCAGAAGCAGGAATTAACTTAGTGCCCCCGCAAGAATGACAGACACCAACAGATTTCTCTGCTGTCAGGGCATTCAAGATGTCAAAGTCTAGGAGAGCGTCAAGGCCTGGTTTATAGTCCTTGCAGGACTGTACAGAATGGAGGAGGGTAATAATTCTTTAAAGAAAAATTGGGTGCTGTAACCCGAAGAGATAATGTTTGTAACAGCCAAAACAGCAGTGTTAAGGACAAATACCTGTTTGAGGCAGGAAGGAAGAGGGTTCTATTGATGTAGCCCTGAAGGACAAAGAATTCAGTTGGGAAACTCGCATCCAGCATCAAATCTACCCTTCCTCATGTGCTCCTTCTTACTGCTCACCTGTTTAATAATCAAGTGTTTATTGGCCACCTTTTATATGCAAATTGTGACTAGGTCAATGGGCCAAAAAAATCTCATTAGTATAATACATCCTTTCTGTTCTTACATTTAGTTGCTTGCCAAGTCCTCTATCAATTACTTATTTGTGGTTATCTTGGTTAAATTAGAATTTACTGCTTAAAGTTACCTTATAAGACATCCAGGTAAGTAGTTCCTAAACATTGGTCAGATGTGGTTATAGAATGATCAGGAAAAATTAAAACATTTCAAAACCAAAAATCATTCCTTATTCCTGGATGGTTCTAATGATCAGGCAGGTTTTGGAAACTGCTGAGTTAGACGAATCTCCTAACTGTGTATACCAAATTGCATCAACTCAGAATTCAGGTTTGTGAACTTTGCATTTAGCTTTCTTTTTATCGTGCCCTAGTCATCCTTTCTTTTCCATTGTTACGAACCTATCCCCGGACTTACTGGCTAAATCTTACTACTTTATAATTGTGTGATAGCCATAGACTCATATTTTTTCTACCTCCTGTCTTTTTCACTCTTTAACAAATATTTTTGAGCATCTGCTTTGCTCCTGGCCCTTGGTTGGTTCTAGGGAAACCACTCCTCCCCTGAGGACATGCCACAGACAAGATACAGGTCCTTAATACTGAGAAAGATGGGTTATGGCAGGGAAACGAATCTGGATTTGAGAACCTTGGAGAGCCTTTCTTGTGGAAGTGACATCTAAGCTGAGACCTCAGAGTGGGTTAAGAATATGCCAGACACACAAGGAAAAGGGCCAGGAGTGAAGGAGTGTTTCAGTCAGGTGGAAAGGGGTTTGAATGATGCTTATTGTGTAAGTGACAAGTCTGGAGAGGCAAGGGCCAGATGTCTAAAGATCATATGTTAATTTGGTAGAATTTTGAAAGATGCTGTGAAGCTAGTGTCTTAAGCAGGAGAATGACACTTCAAAATTGTACAATAGAGTTATGTCATTCTTGAGATCACTCTTGCTGAAAGTGGAGTAGGGAAATGGAAGTAAAAACAAAACAAGGCAGGGAGAAAGCCTGATCCTTAAGTCATCTCAAATATTCTCAAGATTATTACTAATTTCTTCTAGATTAATTTCTTACTTTAAGTAGTTAATTCTATTTTAGTAAAGGCTGGTGGTCAAGGCTTCCTCTGTCTTCTAGCCTTGTCTAGCCTTGTCTTCTAGCCTTCTAGCCTTGTCTCCTAGCTTTTTAGCCTTGTCTTGTATACCTCAATTTAGTGTCTTCTAGCCAAACAGATCTAGACAGTGTGTCTATACACATTCCACATTTACCCACCGTGTAAATATTCATACTGCCTTTTATTTCTGGAATGATGCCTGGAATGCCTTTCAACTTTTCAAATCTTGCCTATCTCTGAACCCAATTCAGATTTTGCCCTCCTCTCACATCAACTGAAAATGATGATTTCCTTTTTCTTTCCAAATGCTGATAGGGCTGTTTTATAGTTTCAGTTATTGTTACCTAACATGATTGCAGGTGCTGGGGGACAGTTCTGAGTTTTATAGTTACCTGAATCTTTCACAGCTCCAAGCAGTTAATATACTTAATAAATACTTATTGAATGAATAAGTGAAAAACTGCTCTTTAAAATAGGCGAGACAGCATTTTTAAAAAATATTCACATTCTTTAATGTGTAAGCCCCAGAATACCTAACCAATTATATCTAGCTGAATTGACATTAAAAAAAATTTTTTTTCATTTTGCAAAACAAAAAAATAATTGAAAGGCCAAGGATGTGGTAATGAAACCAGCTTATTTTCTTGTACTAATTCTATTCAAAATATTCTGTTCAGTTAAAAGATACGATATCTTTGGACTTTCTGTGGAAGTTTCCAAAGGAGCCAGTTGCCATGGGGATTATGAAGAGGAAAAAATTTAAAAAATATGACCAATTTATACAAATGAAACCAGCATGTCCAAACTTGGAAGACTTTTGTAAAGGACAGAAGAAGTTCTCAGAAAGAAAAAGAATGTGGAAATAAAATGTTAGGGGAACATGCTATGATTGTGGAAGTCAAGCCACAGCTAAGATGGACATTTATTTTTCCCCAAGGCGAAATTGTGCGTTGACTAATAATAAGGAGGAACAAAGGAAAGGTCTTAAAGCAGAGGGCTGGAGAGACTACATAGTCTTTTTTACCCATGGCAGGTTCTTCTTCCTCATAAAAAAGAGAGCTCTGGTTACAGAAGTCCAAGTCTGTAGTTGAAAAGGAGGCTGTTGGGAATTTGAACCAAACCAAATCATTGGCTCTCACTGTTTTATATCCCCTACCACTCTTAAGAATATGAGTCCTTTTTTATTTTACAATAATAAAAAGCCCATTATTTTTCTTACAAGGATAGTTAATGTTTGTAGCCTTTCTGTTATTATTTGTAAATTTTGCAGACATTATAATGCGTTTTGCCTTTTGGAGGAATATTTCCTGTCACAACTTTAAAATTAGAAAACAAGTACCTACTCTCCTAGATTATTACCTGTTTGCTCTGAGTATCCCTGAAAAATCGATGGCAGGCGCATTCAGCACTATACCCTCACCTAGATGGCATTGGTTGATGGAGAGTGAATCCTTAATTCTGATGCTGCTTGTGAGTCTTTCTCTGGTGTTCTTGTCACAGTTGGAAATTCCTGGCCTAGAGGACATGAACAAGGCAGGGCAGGGGGTTTTGTTTCAAAAGTGAACAACTAAAAGAAAGAAATGAAGTTCTGTTTTTGAATCCCTTTAAAGTATAAAGACGAGAACTATCAATGATGTTTGTGATAAAAAGGAAAAGAATTAGATATTAGATTCCTTTGATTAAAAAAACTCCATTAGTTTTCCAAATTACAATGTATTAAAAAAGTAATATATTTCACTGTAGCCAATACAGAAATACAGAAATGTATTAAGAAAAAGTCACAGGGCACCTTGGTGGCTCAGTCGATTAAGTGTCCGACTTCAGCTCAGGTCATGTTCTCATGGTTCATGGGTTCAAGCCCCACATTGGGCTCTGTGCTGACAGCTCACAGCCTGGAGTCTGTTTCAGATTCTGTATTTCCCTTGCTCTCTGCCCCTCCCCTGCTCATATTCTGTCTCTTTCTGTCTCTCAAAAATAAATAAAAATGTTGAAAAAAGAAAAAAAAAGCCTTAGCTACTTTACTCCCCCAACTCCCATTGCTCAGAGGCAGCTTCGGTTACATCCTTTGGCTTTAAAAGTTGGCAATAAAAACAAAACAACAAAAAACCTTTAAAAAAACTTTGTATCTTTTGAATTGTTTTAAGAAAGAGATGTGGGTTTGATAGTAAGAAGGCATTGCAAAGTGTTATAATCTCTTCTCTTTGTCAGATATGCTTGCAGCTGTTTCGTTGTTTCATTGTTTTTCTCAGTTTCTGGAGAAGATTTGGCCATGACCTACTACCACCATTGGGTGGCAGCCTGAATTGGAACCCCTTAAGAAGTGAGTTCATCCTTGTCATTGGGTGATGTGCGTTTCACCTTACAAATGATAACTTTGCACAGATGTTTTTATTTTTTTATTTTTTATTTTTTTTCAACGTTTATTTATTTTTGGGACAGAGAGAAACAGAGCATGAACGGGGGAGGGGCAGAGAAAGAGGGAGACACAGAATCGGAAACAGGCTCCAGGCTCTGAGCCATCAGCCCAGAGCCTGATGCGGGGCTCGAACTCACGGACCGCGAGATCGTGACCTGGCTGAAGTCGGATGCTTAACCGACTGCGCCACCCAGGCGCCCCTGCACAGATGTTTTTAAATGAAGTGTTGAATAAAAATTTCCTCTTGTTTCGAACAAGAATGTGTGAGACAGAGAGCGAGAGAACACAGCAAAGGATATTCCTAGTGACCAGATGTCTGGAAGAAAATCCTCTTTTCCATTAAGCCATTTTGCTCTTGCACATCTATTTGCAACAGCTCAAGAGCCACCAAACCCTCTTAACTGTGTGAGGATCAAATGAGATAACATATGTGAAAACACCTTACCAAATGTACAAAACTGTGCAGATGTGAAAGATGGTTATTCTTACAGCACAAATGCAGGCTGCTTTTATAGCCACTTTTATTGGCATGGTTGCTTTTTAAATGGAGTATTCTGTATGAATTAGCAAACACAAACTAAAATCTATATAAAATAAATTGCATGTCTCTATTTAAGTTCGTTTAAACCCAAATGTAAGATCTCATACTTCTGGGCTGGCAGGAATGAACTAAATTTATTAGTGCTGTCCTGTTCCAAATGTGCAAATGTTCAGGGTCTTAAATGCTGCTGCGAAGCATAGTTAAAAATCTCTCTGGTTACTGATCATTAGGTCTCACTGGACACTATGGAGATGGCCATTGTTCAGCCAGCTTGGTGCTTTTATGAATGTATGTATATATGTATTTAGAAAGAATGAATCTGAAGCAGGCTCCACGTTGTCAGCTCAGAGCCCAATGTGGGACTCAATTCCATGAACAGTGATATCATGACCTGAGCTGAAATCAAGACTCAAATGCTCAACTGACTCAGCCACCCAGGCACCCCCAGCTTGGTCCTTTTAGATTCTTCTTCACTGTTTCTAGTCCATGCTTGGTGCTCAAAAATCTTTGAAAGGACTGAGGGCTAAGTGTCAACCTCTCTGGGTGCACCACATAGACTTCCTTGCCTTTCTAGGTTCTGGGTCTCACTGGGTCTTTGGAACCGTGACCTCTTTCCAGTATTGAGAAAACATTTCCTCTTTCCTTTTTCTGCCCTAGAAGTTACTTTGGCTATCCCATCTGCCTCCAGGCCACATAGATATACCTCTTTAGTCAGTGTCAGCTTTGACAAAAGTCTGGAAGAGCTGTAGAATCCATGCAACTTCTGCTCTGTGCCCTGTTAGATAGTAAGGGCTTGGTTGCCTTCTTGGAAATATTGTAGTGTGCCTAGAGTAAACACAAACTAAAAACTCAAAGAATTATTATGTTCCTCCAGCAAAATAAAGACTTTCTCTTGGCTTCAGCAGTGCTTGTATGTATCCTTGTGTCTGGGTGAACAGAGCATACATTATCTTCTTGATTTCTTGATTCTACATAGAGTCTTAGAGGACTGTTTTCCTGTTTTCATTCAGTTGCAATAATTCCAATATAACAGAAAAGGAGAACACTTCCTCATTAACTCTAAAAAGCAATAATTATAATATTTTATAATTTATACTTGTTGATAAATATCTCCCATAACATTAGTGAACATTGCTTCTCTGGGCTGGTTATTGTATTTGGATTTTTATAGTAACATTCAAACTACAAGGAAGCTGAGTTACTTTCTGTTTGTGCTGCTTAGGGGATAGGTATTAGGAATGATTAGTTTTGCTGATTAAATCATTTAATCAGAAATTAATTGCTGTGAATTGAATATATAGTTTGGCACTTAATAAATTTTAAGGATAGAAAATGTTTTAAAGTTTTTTATTATGGAAAACTTCAAAAATATTCAAAGGTACAGAGACTAGACTAACATTCATGTACTCGCCAATCAGCTTTATTGTCAACTCATGGCCAATCTCGTTTTACTTATGTCCCCCTAATTTCCATGTTTCCACCCCTCTTCCAATTATTTTGAAGTGAATTCTAGGCATCCTATAATTTATCTGTAAAAATTTCAGTAGGTATCTCTAAGTGGTAAGGATTTCAAAAAGAAAAAACCACACAGCATAATCACAATACTGTCATCACTCTTAAAAGTTAATGATGAAAGAACACTTTATTCTTCTTTTATTTGTATTATTTTTTTAAAATTTAATATTAAATTTTATGTCAACAGTAAGTCTAAACATATTAACATATCCTGACAGATATCCAGGATATGTTGGGAAGTGAAAGAGTAAGTAATAGAATAATTTTTATAACATGGTTCAATTTCTATTTTAAAAATTATATCTATTTTTGTTTAAGCAAAAATTAGAAACATACTTCAAGCCAAGAACTGTTGTTACCTTTTTTTATTTAAAAAACATTTTTTTGTGTTTATTTTTGAGAGAGAGAGCAAGCAAGCAGGGGATGGGCAGAGAGAGAGGGAGACCCAGAATCCAAAGCGGGCTCCAGGCTCTGAACTGTCAGTACAGAGCCTGACACGGGAGTCAAACTCACAAACTGTGAGATCATGACCTGAGCTGATGTCGGATGCTTAACCAACTGAGCCACCCAGATGCCCGTATTGTTACTTTTTAAAGTAAGAGTAATCAGAGTTGGTGTTGGGATGAGAAAAGGGCTCTCACTTTTAACCTATTCTTAAGTGGTTTTTATTGTTAAAAAATGTGTATTAGTTTTGGAAGTAAATTTTGGAAAAAAAACTTATGAAAGGAAAAATTTAAACAAATTAACATGAGAGTTTCAGGTATGTCCTGTCCAGATACTGTCTCTCAAGTTGAATAATCTTACTCCTGGGTTAATAAGAGTAGCAGTTACCAGGCACTTTCACAGGTCCTTCCAATCTGATTACTTATTTCTCACTATAACTCTTTGAGGTGAGTATTCCCATTTCACAGATGAAGATGCACAATCTAGAGCAGTTAACTAACCTGCCAGAAGTTTAGAAGAGGCTGACCAGGCTTAGGAACCTAGATCCTGGGGCTCCCCTGCCCATGCTTTCATTACTTCCATGAAACATTCCACTTCCCTTGGTTTTGAAGTTCTCACTTCACAGAATGAATTTTATTATTTCACTTCATTCTGGTTTGACTCTTTTTTTAAAGTTCCATATTAGCTTTAACTGCTCTATTTTACTATAAACTCAATGCTCAGGCAGGGTATAAGAGTAATACCTCTCATTTTCCGCCATGTCCATAGAATCTGGCCCTGAAGGACTAAAGGGAGAAACAACACAAAAAGAACTTCATGCTTTTCTGGTTTAAGAAACATTTAAATGACAGGCAGATGGTTCTTGTCATTAGTGCCTTTCTGTGCAGTTCTCCAGCTGCCTAACCTTTCTTTCTTGGTGGAAAATGTCATAAAGCTCTTCTTAATTTATCTATTCTATAAACATAAGACAAAGAGATTACAAGTGTATGAGAATAGAAATGCCCAGCACTTTTATTTGTAGTACATTCCAAATCATAAATGTAAACAAGCTGTAATTATCTTTTTAAAAAAGTTGTTATAGATTAGTTCCTGCATACTTAGCAAACTTACTGTGTGCCCAAAAGAAAACTGTCTTTAACCCAAATACATTTGATCCTTACAAAATTTTGCTAAAATTATTCAAGTGATTATTTAAGGTGAGTAGTTTGAGATTTTCTACCCTTTGAACTCCTTTCCTGTAGCCATCCCATCAAGGGTCATAGGAACTCCAGAGTCTAGGTTGAGAAAATGCTCCTCACAAGACAGTCTTCCAGAACTTAGACCACTTGATGTCTCTCTTTACACACAATGAAAAAGTATAGCAAGTAGGAACTACTTCACTGACAGCAGGAAGATACTGTCCAATCCTGCTTGTATTATAAAAATAAGATTACAGGGGCACTCAGGTGGCTCAGTTGGTTAAACGTCTGACTCTTGGTTTCGGCTCAGGTCATGATCTCACGGTTCATGGGATCAAGCCCCACTTCAAGCTCTACACTGACAGCGTGGAGCCTGCTTGGGATTCTCTCTTTCTCTCTCTCTCAAAATAAATAAACATTAAAAAAAATGATTCTAGATTTTGATCACTTAGATTTAAAATTTTGACTGGGTTTGGGATTCTCTCTCTCTCTCTGCCTCTCTCTCTTCCCCTCTCTTGCTCATGTTATCTCTGTCTCTCTCAAAAAACAAAAACAAACCTAAAAATTCTGCCTTCCAGACAAGCTGAATTACAGGTCACTTTAGTGGATAGTTCACAGGGTTTTGAGAAATAAATTTAATATTGATTCTTCTGCAATGTGTAGCTATACTCTGTGTCTCTGTGTCTGGGTTCCCCAAAGAGGATATTTGAGGAATCTCTTAAGTACTAGTAATTATGTTTGGTGAGATGGTTTAAAATAATTCAGTTCTAACTCTTGTAGGAGGCTCTGACAGAGGAGAGACTTTTTGCTCTAAGGGGGAAAGAATTTTCCACTGCCTAATGTCCAAAAATATTGTAGCATACTTTGGCAGATTTTTGGTTAATTTAGAAGCCATATGGTAGGAAACCCCACTCTTTAGCCTGCCTTCTAAATTAGGTCTCTCACCAGTGTCTGGGGCAGTTCATGAAGTTTGGTCTGATAAACTGCAACCTTGTTCCTCCAAGGAGTTGTATTTTCCTGTGACTTATATACCATTGTTGGCTTTTTAGTTTTTTCTTCCTCTGGATCATCTTGCAGTTGATGTTAGTAGAAAGTGTCCAGACATGTGTTTTTGGTTGTATATGATAAATGTAACTTTAATATAAATTATTTGGCAGAGAAGAATGTCTGTAAGGTCACAACTTTCTTGACACTTTTAAGTGTTAGGGTTGGAATTTTTCTTAAAGATCTCTGCCCAACTCTCTAATTCATTAGGAAACTGGTTCTAACAAGGTCAAGAAATTACTGGCAATTGCAGGACTAGAGAGGTTGTATTGTACTATGGTTAAGTGCCTTGGCTCTGATGTCCCAAGGTCTGGGTTTGAATCCTGCTTCTGCCACTTATGAACTATATGACCTTGTGCAACTTACATCACCTCTCTGTGCCTCCATTTCCACATTTGAGAATGGGATGATCATAATACATAGTTTTAAGGGCTATTATGAGGATTAAATAAATGAATATGATTTAAACACTTGGCACAGTGCCTGGTACATAGTGAGTAGTGAATAAATGCTATTAGAGCTCATGTTTCCTACCTCTCAGTTGATTGCTTTATAGTTGCACCACATTGTTGCTCCTGATATCCCTTAGAGTAAAATATTTTAATAGAGTTATTTCTCATTAGAGTTGATTAAATATTTCAGAACAGAACACATACTTAACGAATACCATCTTAACCATTTTTTTTTCCCATTTGAGAGATGGACATGTAATAAATGAAGAATTTGGAATGAAATGAAAAATTAAATGATGTATGTCTGAGTATATTCAGGTAGCCATTATATAATAAATTAGTTTTTAATACAGCTCTGATTCCTAATTTGCATAAACAATTTACCACTTTAGTGGCTCGTTAGATAAATTGAGCCCAACTAACCAATACAAATGTATCACAAATGCATATCTGGAATGTGAAACTTACTGGAAACTCATTGGAACTGAAATTTCCAGTAAGGGGAACCCTTGATTTTTTCAATAAAAGAGGAAATATCTATTCTGGGTTCATGTAGAAGATATGGATTTAGCAATGATTTGTTCTTTGATTATAATCACTTAGTGCCTTTTAAAGAGATTTGCAGCTCTCTGTGAAGACCTACTGTTATAGCAACAGTGGCCAATCTTATATGCATGATACTGTCTACCAGTTACACTGTTAGTGCCAGCTGTATACATTAAGATGTGTGCCATGAGTTCAGCCCTATTGCTAGTCTTGTTAGGTAGTCACTTGAGGCTCTCTACTTCCCTGTCATTCTCACTAGCCTTTTTCTTCCTAGTAGAACCCTATTTTTTCTCAAATATTGGGTGGCCATGAGCTTTAGGGGAATTTGGGGTTTCCCTCAGCCTTCAGGGGGAACTGAATCTTGAATAGTCCAAACCAGATATTCCAATTCTAATTATTACCCTTCCAGTGATTGATCTAGACAATTTTGGCCAGTGAGAACTGGAGATAGTCTTTGAGGAGGACAGTGCTTCATGTAAAATTTATGTGTATAAGGAGACACTTCTGTCTCTGATTATTGTCATATTTATATATTGCCTGGAATTGCAGAAACCATCTTCGTACCCTGAGGAGGACCAGCCTCAGGGGAGAAGCCGACATGCTTATAATTGACAGAGTGGACAGATGGAAAGGACCTGGGTCCTTCTTGATGTCTATGAATTACCAAGTGAACTCGCCCTGAAGCTGCTCTACCTCTAGACCTCTTATTTTCTAATATAACAAAAGACATTATTTAAGCCAATTTTACTCAGCTTTCTTTTTTCAACAGAAACATGCTAACTGATACAATGTAAAATCATGTAATTATAATTCTGGTCTCTTTATATTTTTTGATTGTAGTTGCCAAAATGAGCTGACGTCTGGAAATTGCTCAGTATGACCAGGCATAGCATGGGCCTTGTCCCATGGTTTCACTCGCCAATGTCCAGTGTCTTTAGAAGTGTAAGTATTTAAACTTACATTAACCAACAACATTTCTTTATACCTTGAGTTAATGTTTTAGGTACAATTGTATAAATAGTAAATGATACGATTATTAATCTCACAGGGTTCCATTTTTGTTGCAGTTTCTTTTTCCTCTTTTTAAAATTACTTATTTTGAGAGAGAGAGAGAGTGAGTGAGAGCAAGAGTAAGAGCGCACACATGCACAAAAGAAGGAAAGGGGCAGAGGGAGAGGGAGAGAGAATCCTAAACAGGCACTGCGTTGTCAGCACAGAGTCTGATGTGGGGCTTGATCTCACTCACAAACAGTGATATCATGACTTGAGCTGAAATCAGGAGTCAGACACTTAACTCACTGAGCTGCCCAGGCACCCTTCTTTTTCTGTTTTAAGTTCTTTGGTTATCCTCAGTACGCTGAAGGGGCACAGTACACTGGAGCACAGTGCACTGAAGGGGGCCAACATGAATGGAGGATCAGCTCAGTCAGAGCAAGCAATGCTGTCGACCTTTTGTGACCTTCACACAGCCATCTCCTTTGGGCTGACATACTGTTTTCCTAACAAAAATGCTAAATTTAGATGTCTCAAAAATGAACTTCCCTCCTTTTTTTAAAGTCTTGAGCACAGAATCGTGCAATAGCAACTGAAATTTAGAAGACTGAACATATGTGAATTGGGATTCATGTTGTGATAAATGAAACGAAAAATTAATTTGATGCATATTTCAGTTATATTTAATTTTTCTGCTAGGTGATTATTAAACATAGATGTTAATTCATGTAAATCACCAGGGTTACAGTTTATAGGTGCCTTATAAAATGAATGCAGTTGGATAATGATTAAGCCTATAGGGAGGTCTTACCACCATTAGAAAATCATTTTCAATTAATTTCACTCCCGAATAAGTTGCTACCATCCCTGGCCTTACCAGGTACAGTTGCTGACATAATAGTATCTCCCTTTACTGTGAACGTAATTCTTTGAATGTTGTGGTTTCATCAGATTTGTCATCGGACCTGTTAGGGACCAAACCATGAATGTAGAGGATGGGGGCTCAGTTAAGGGTGACACTAGGCGGTCAGGGATTTCCGTCTAAGCAAAGCAAACTGTGAATGAACTGAACAGATGGCCTGTTCAGAGAGACCCTTAGGAAAGTCCCCAGGTGAGTCCTTAGCCCTTGACATCTTACGTAGTGATCTCTTCATCTCTCGGTAATAAATAAAGTAATAGACTGTGATCACTGTTTTTAATCAAAGAACTAAGACCTATTTTCTTTTCTGGTAGACAGGCTACATCTACATTGAGGAGGAAAATAAGAAATATCTACAGAAAGCTTTAAAAATACTTGCGTAATGCCTATTAGTTTACAACACCTGCCTGCCAGCACTTTTTAGTTGATACATCTGTAGAGAGAGAATGGCAAGGAATCTGTTCTTTCCTGTTAAATATAAGACAGAACAAAGATGTAACAGGATGTTGCTATGTGTTTCTGATTTCTGCCCATAAACAAGTAAAACCTTTTTTAGGATTCTGTTTGCTGCTTGCTTCCTCCAACTCATTCCTACAGAAACTCACCAGTAGGGGTGAAACTCCTTTCCACTCTCCACTCCCTAATTGAACAGTGCAAGCTTGGGATGATAAAAGAAAAAAAAAAATCTCACCTTTAGTCAGAATGCTGGAAGTGGTATGATTAATATTGAGATATTTTTGGCATTGGATATTATAGGAAATAAAAAGTACATGATATCCTTTTATGAGTCTCTATCTCCTGGCATCCTAAAATTTCCTCCCCATCACAATATAAAGAATTAAAGTACAGTTTTATGTTGGAGATGAGAGACATCCCTAATTTTGGAGAATCCTAGGACAAGACCTACAAATTCTGCCTTTAATGGCCTTCATAAGGCCCGCAGCCCTCAGATTAATGTTGAATCACTAGCTCTTTTGGGGAGTAAGAATGTGAATATTGGTGAAGCCACAATGGTTGTGTATCTATTGTGCCAGACTCTATAAGCTTGATTGCTTTTATGTATCTTTTTTTTTTTAAAGTTTATTTATTTTGAGAGAGAGTGAGTGTGAGTGGTGTAGGGACAGAGAGAGAGAGAGAGAGAGAGAATCCCAAGCAGGCTCTGTGCTGTCAGTGCTGAGCTGACCTGGGGCTCGATCTCATAACCATGAGATCATGACTTGAGCTGGTATCAGTAGGTGGATGCTTAACCAACTGAGCCACCCAGGCACCCTGCTTTTATGTATCTAATAAAAAGTGAAATAATGAAGTCTTTTTGAAAATTGTTGTATGTTTCATTTGTATTAAGGAGTACCAAGAAAATTGTGTGTGTGTGTGTGTGTGTGTGTGAGAAAAATCATAGGGCAGAGCTGTGGTCACTTCGTCAGCTCCTCTGTGCTTTGGGAACAGCTCCTTCAAGTGCTGAAAAGTTGTTTTTTTTTTTTTTTATATTTTTTTTTTTTTTAGATAGAGCATGGTGGGGGGGGGGGGGGGGGGTGGTGGGAGAGAGAGACAGAGAGAGAATCCCAAGCAGGTTCTGTGCTGCCAGTGCAGTACAGAGTCTGATGCAGGGCTCGATCCTGTGAACTGTGTGATCGTGACCTGAGCCAAAACCAAGAGTAGGATGCTTCACTGATTGAGCCACCCAGTCGCCCTGTCAGTGCTGAAAGCTTTTAAGTTCTGTTTCATTTTAATAAGGGAGTTGTAGTTCTAATGTAACACACACAGCCCTATCTAATTATATAATAGATCACATTTGTTTTGACATTTAAGGTATTCTTAACATGTTTTGCAAGCATTTTTTGGTCCAGTTTCTACCATATATTGTGAGTCCTTTGCATAAACATATTTTCTATATTCTAATTCTTTGTATTCTTGTATGTGATACCCACTGCAGATTGCAGGGATTCAGTAAATCCTGGTAACTTGCCAGTTTTAACTAGTAGATAAGACAGTTCTTTCAAGGTTACAAAAAACTTTAGCAATTAACAGCAGAAGTGGTCTTAAGCTCTTTTCTTTCTTTTTTAATGAAGATATTTTTATAGGGGTATATTACAGACATACAACATTATATTAGTTTTAGGCATACAACATAATGATTTGATGTTTATACATATTGTAAAATAATCACAATAAGACTAGTTAACATCCATCACCATACATACTTATAGGTTTTTGGTTTTGTTTTGAGGGTTTTTGTTGTTGTTGTTATGAGAACTTTTAAGATTTGCTCTTTTTAGCATTTTTTTTAAATTTTTTTTTTCAACGTTTATTTATTTTTGGGACAGAGAGAGACAGAGCATGAACGGGGGAGGGGCAGAGAGAGAGGGAGACACAGAATCAGAAACAGGCTCCAGGCTCTGAGCCATCAGCCCAGAGCCCGACGCGGGGCTCGAACTCACGGACTGCGAGATTGTGACCTGGCTGAAGTCGGACGCTTAACCGACTGCGCCACCCAGGCGCCCCTCTTTTTAGCATTTTAAAGTATGCAATACATTATTAAGTAGTAGTATTAGAGTCAGTATTTAAGCTCTTAAGGAATACATTTAGGGAAAGATGTGTTACATTTCTGTTGATTTGGTAGCATTCTTCCTATGATTTCCACTTCTTCTTAAAAACTTTTTTTTCTGTTTAAACTTACTTATTTTAGAGAGAGAGAGTGAAACAGGGGAAGGGCAGAGAGGGTGGGAGGGAGAGAGAGAGAGAGAGAGAGAGAGAGAGGGAGAATCTTAAGCAGGCTCCACACTCAGTAGCTCAGCACAGAGCCTGACACAGGGCTGGATCCCATGACTCTGGGACGTGAACTGAATCCAAATCAAAAGTCAGATGCTCAACTGACTGAGCCACCCAGGTGCCCTGATTTACACTTCTTAAAGAAAATGATAGGGACACCTGAGTGGCTCAGTCTGTTAAGTGTCTGGCTCTTGATTTTGGCTCAGGTCATGATATGGGGGCTCATGAGTTCCAGCCCCAGGGCTTGGGGCTGACAGCGTGGAAACTGCTTGGAATTCTGTCTCTCCCTCTCTCTGCCCCTCCCCAGCTCACGCGCTTTCTCTCTCTCTCAAAATAAATAAATAAACTTAAAAAAATGGTTAAAAAAAAGGTAACAGTAGATATAATTTAAGTACTTTAGCTACTGTCATTGTCTAATCTATTAAGCACATAATTGCTCCGTGTATGCTTTTAAAAATACATCCCGTTTGGGGCGCCTGGGTGGCTCAGTCGGTTAAGTGTCCGACTTCAGCTCAGGTCACGATCTCACGGTCCGTGAGTTCGAGCCCCGCGTCAGGCTCTGGGCGGATGGCTCGGAGCCTGGAGCCTGCTTCCGATTCTGTGTCTCCCTCTCTCTCTGCCCCTCCCCCGTTCATGCTCTGTCTCTCTCTGTCTCAAAAATAAATAAAACGTTAAAAAAAAATACATTCCGTTTGACCATATCTTCATATTTATTTTGTTTTTGAACAACCTTTCATTGTTAGTTCAAATGATAGTTTTCCAGCCCAGTCAAGTAGATGTTAAGTACAGGAGGGAGGCTGGGTCTCTGGAGTATCAAGATTTCTCTTTTCCACTGGCTCCTTTGATCCATTGTTTGCCTTCTATCTCTAGAGTACCCACCTGACCCACAATTAGCATTTAATAGCAACCGTGGGACCATAGTTTCAGAGATATTTAGCGACCCAAGGCTGAAGCAAGAAGTAAACACACCAAAAATAGATAGATCTGCCTTGGTTAATGAAGATCACAGATGGAAATACTTTTTTTTTTCCTTTCCTGTGGACATGGTGGGATTTTAGAACCGATGCTATTAATCAATCTGTCCTAAAACAGAAACAGTTGCAAATATATAATACAGAGTATCAGTGGAATAGAAAACAAACCTTTAACTAAGCCTGATTTTTTTTGAAGTTGGAAAATGTTGCCAGCCTGTTTTTTATGTAATTGAAAATGTTTAGAAGCTTTCCTGAAGAGTTGATTAATATATCGGAATCAAAAAGGCAATTTTGGGTCTAATTTTGTTTGTTTACTGTGTAGTACAGGATTCTTGGCTTTGAAATTCTGCCATGCAGGGTGAAAAATGACTGTCAGTGTGAAACAAAGTAGTCTATTGAAAAGAACATTGTGTCTAATAGGGAACAGCTGATACCAGCCCAGTGCATGCTCTCTGGAATTACAATATCTCAATCAGTCTGATTGGTGCCTGTGGATAAAGGAGAGTCCACATTTGGCCAACTGTGGCAGAGGTTGGGGGTAGGGAAGTAGTCTCCCCACCCACCCCCACCTCTTGCTGCAAGAATCCCACTATGGGTAGTTGATGGGGAGGCACTCTGGTCTAGGCTGGAGGAATTAGGATAGTTTGGGACCTTGAAAGGCTGCATAAACTGCAGTATCCCCACAAAGGTAGACATGACATTGTGAGGGATGGGTTGCATAGTTTCTGTAGGAGGGCCTGGAATTTTACTCTGGTCCCAGAAGCTTTTCTGAGGACGTCTTGATATTCTGAATCTGAATGAACTAAAATAGGTAGTTGTATTTTGGTACTCAGCTTTTGGAGGAAGAGGCTATGGTTCAAGAAAACT
Source organism: Herpailurus yagouaroundi (assembly GCF_014898765.1). Taxonomy (NCBI): domain Eukaryota; kingdom Metazoa; phylum Chordata; class Mammalia; order Carnivora; family Felidae; genus Herpailurus; species Herpailurus yagouaroundi. The sequence continues at coordinate 32,003,700 of NW_024412421.1, forward strand.
GCTAGAAAAATAATGAGTGAACTCTTAACTAAGAGTTTCGGTCTATTTGGTTAAAACAGCACTACTCAAAAAAAAACAAAAAAACAAAAACAAAAACAAAAAACCAAAAACAAAACAAAATAAAAACCCAGGATTACTCAAAGAGACAAAAATGCCTGTCCTGGAGTGATTTTACATCCTGACTTTCTCAGGCAAGTGCCAATTTCTAATATTTTCCCATTATTTCAATCATTGACATCTTGCAGAAACTCCATACTTTTGTGGCTAATAGTACTATGCTTGCTAGATGGTCTTTCAAACTCAAAAGCAACACAGAAGTGTTTTTTAGGATCTCAGGTCTTGGTTTGGCGTTCAGAAAATAAGGTCACTGTATGAGGTTGGACTGAAAATCAATCCATACCAAAGGGGTGTTTCTCATGCCTTTGGGTAGATACTAAAGTATCTGGGCCAGGTTGTCACATGGCCGCTGCTTGAGTATCTCCCCTGAGATTGGGAGCTCATAGCTCAGAAGGCATCTAATTATAAGTAAGCATTGCATCTGTAGCCAGACCTGTTTCCTGTAACCTTACTCCTCAGGGCCAAGAGAGAATGTCCTCCCTCTGGTTTTGTTGTGATGGTTCTTCAGATATGCAGGGAGCTACTTTAACCCGCAACCTGCCCCCCCTCCCCCTCCCCCACCAGTCAATCCTCTTTCAGACCAAGTTTCACCATGCCCTTTAATCTTTTCATTCATAACAAGATTATCACTATCCTAGGGCTTTAACACTACTTTGGCTGTGATTTTCCTGATCTGGCTTGTGCAGAGTAAAACTGGATTCCCACTCCCCTTTAAAAGCCTCTGATAATGCAGTTTAACATACTTTTAGTTCATTTGACAACCATAGCTTAGTGTGGGTTCATACTGAGCTTGTGATCCATTGATGCCTCTTGGTCTATTTCAAATAAATGACTGTTTCCTCCTGACCCTCACCCCCACTGCACCTCCACCATATGTACCTGGGCATTTGATTCTTAAAATTGGCATATGGGACTTTACCTTTATACGTACTATGTATAATTATATTTTGAATTCTGACCTGCCATTCAAATCCATCAAATCCTTGTAAAATCTCGATTTTTCATCAAATGTGCTGTTTTTTTCTACCAGCTGCAAATTTACGGAGCTTTTCCATGTCTTCATATGTGTATCATAGTATTGTAAAGAAGCATGCACTTTGTAGTGAGCCAGATCTTGTTTTTTAACCCAGCTTTGTGTACCTGATGCCTGATGTTGGCATGTTACTTAAACCCCCCAAGCCCAGTTTACTCCTATGAAAATGAAGAAGACAGTACTTTCTTTAGGTTTGTTGTGAGCATTTATAATAACACAAGTGTCTATCCCGTAGTAGGTGATGGTGTTAGTACTAATAAATGTTTTATTGACATGGACTCAGAATCGATTCTCTTATTTTCTTTATCCTTATTTGGGTCAGAGTTAATATTTTGGATAGGGCCAAGGACAGGGTTGTGTAGCCTCTAGATACCATTCTCCATGTTGACATCCATTGATTAGACAAATATTATTGAGTGATACATATTTATTGAGCTCAACTATGTTTATGTACTATTCTAGTGATTAGGGTCACAGTGGCAAAAAAAAAAAAAAAAACAAAAAACCAAAAAACAAAAAACGGTAAAGTCCCTGTCCTTATGAAGCTAGCATTCAAAAGGACAGGGCTACCACATAATGTAGGGACATCATTCACAGAGAATTTGTTGGCTGTGCAAGAGGAAGAAACAGACATACGGAGATACACACACACACATATGTATCATACATAGTATATATAATACAATATTTAGATAATGGTAAGAGCGAAAGTATATAATATGTTATCAGAGAATGGCAAGAACTGTGTAGAAAGATAAAACAAGGGACTCAGAGTTTAATAGAGGGCAAATGCTATCTTATATGAGATAGGTTGGAAAAAACCTCTCTAAGAAGGCAACATTGGGGAGAGTCCTTGTGGAGGGAGGAAGTGAGCTATGCATGAAGAGAAAGGTTCTAGTCACAAGGGCATTGATTCATTAATTCAAGCGTTTTTGGTATGAATGGTCAACCAGGTATTTATTTCTTTAAACATACTGTCTTATCCACCAGGTCCCAAGAGTATTAAGAGATTTTTTTTTTTTTTTTTTTTCTAAATATGCTTGCCCTCATTCATATAAACGTCAGATGGGTCTGACATTGTTTGGGGGCTATGGGGAGGCACAGCATTTGTATTTCCTTGTCCATATGAAGGCCTCTCTGCCTCTGGTGTTTCTCTCTGAGTAAATGTGCATGTTCATAAGGTGTAAAGCAGAGAGGACCCGTCAGTCATCCCGATCCTCTGAATTGACCCTTGTGGCGCGCGGCGTGATAGAAGCCTCATCCAGGTTGCTCTCACATCCCTAGCTATGGGTGCAGCACCCCACGTTCACCTGTCCTTACACCTGTGAAAAAGAGGCATGTAGGATCTTTATTATTTCCCCCCAGTGAATCCATCCTGGTTCCTCGTGATCACAACTTCCTTTTCCAAGGACTCACACATCTTCTGTCTCACCATTTTAGAATATCACCATGTTTCACAATCAAGCTTGCACGTCTATAGATCACAGAATAACACTTTTCTCTCCTCATTTTGAGAAACTGGAATACTACTTTTCTAACCCCATTGCCCCCAGTACCTTCTCTCTTCTCTATGATTTCTTAAAGATTACTGACAGGGACTCTTAGATTACATCTGCCAAGTCTCTCCCACACTCTGGGATGTAATTTGTTTAGGCCTGGAGACTTGAACTCATTTAAAACAGCAAGATGGTCTCCTGCTATCACTTTAGTTATCTCATACTTCAGTTTCTTCTGAACTACATTTATTCAGCCCTCCTGAGCTTAAAGATCACTCTCCTTGATACCAAAGATGGAAATACAACACAAGTTGTGATCTATGACTTTCTCTTTGTTGTTTGTTAATGTTATATCATCTGTCCCAAGAAGTGAGTGTGTTTTTAAGGTTCATCTCTTTTACTTTGATTGTAGCTGATAAGGGGTGTGTGTGCTTCCAGGTTTGTGGATGAAAGCCTTAAGCGTGTTTCACATAGGCATATTTCACAAGAGGACATTGAGGGATTACCCTCCTATCATGTTATTTCAGTTTAATACTCCTGTGCACATTTTTCTCTGGTTTAGTATGCAGTTGTAAGTGAGGGCTCGAGCCACAACCAAGGGCAAATCCTGGCTGTTGCACTTACTATAGCAGTGAGACCATGGATAGGTCCGTTAGCCTCTCTGCATCTGAGTTGCCTTGTCTGTAAAGTGGAGATAATAATGCTTACCTGGTAGAATTTGAGCGTAAACGATTTAATACAAGGGGCTTAGAATAGTATCTGGCACACCTTCACCATCATCATTTCTAATGTATTCCCATCATCTTTCAAATATATTTTAAAAATTCTGACCTAATCAGAGAGTTCCTCATGAGCCACAGTTGGTCCTGTGGTTAGGGCACATTCAATCCAATTTTTCATATGTTGTATCTCTTTGTGTACCCCATGTCAAACAGAATTGGTATAGACAGTGATGATGTGAGGCTCTCAAAGACCACGAATTAACAAAGAAAGATTAAATTACATTTAGTGTACTTATGGCAGGAGCAAAATAAATGGACGCATTTTTATAAAGACTCCGATTTGAGTCTGGTTTGAAATAAAAAAGAACTTTCTTCTCAATCAGAGAATCCAAGTAGCCAGTGCACCCATTTCCAAGCCTTCTGGCTTAGTTTGAATGATAAAGGAAGGCTTATCCCAGATGAGGCCAAACAAATCTGTAATACCTCATGGGAATTGTAAAATATTGTTTCATAGCAGTGTGAATAGGTAGATTTGCAATCACCAAGGGAACCCTGAGCCTCTCAGATCTTTGGACCATATTAGGGCCTTTGGAATCTTTGATAGAAGTTGGTTGGTTGCTGTATGGGAGGATTCTTTATCCTCCTGCCTTTATGTTTTCAAAATGGATTTTCTTTGGCACGACAACCTTTGCATTCTTGGCCTTCTCTGATTGGAGAAAGAACTAACATACTTAGGCTTTTCTTCCTTGGAGCTCTCCTTTCTACAGGATACTGACTCCTGGTAGAAACTTATAGAAGCAGCCACTGCTTAGGTGGGGGAGGTCCTACAGTAGTGCAGTGAGGACTATGATTGGTGGGTCAGTCTGCCTAACTGAGAAGCAGTATTAGCAAGTCTCTTCTGTCCAGACCTCAAGCCAAATTCTCTAATTAGTTTTATCAGTAATAATAATAAAGCTGACACTTTGATTTCTATTTGTCTCCTCTGTCTTGTTTCTCAAGAGATTCTTAAGAAGAGGCAAGAGGGATGTTATTTATTGATTCTGTCATATCTCAAACAATGCAAACAGTAAGAGTGAAGGTAAGCAATATTCGTTAGCTCCCTTCTTTACATGTAACCAAGGTGTGAGCCAAAGCAGTCTTTTTTTTTTTTTTTTAATGTTTATTTTTGAGACAGAGAAAGACAGAGCATGAGCGGAAGAGAGTAGAGAGAGAGAGGGAGACACAGAATCCGAAGCAGGCTCCAGGCTCCGAGCTGGTAGCCAGAGCCTGATGCGGGGCTCAAACTCATGAGCCGGAGATCATGACCAGAGCCGAAGTCGGACACCCAACTGACTGAGCCACCCAGGTGCCCCTGAACCAAGACAGTCTTTAGGCAACCTGTACAAAAATTATCTGATTGACTTCCCCCTGGGTAAATCTGCCCTTATTTCTGTCTTTCATTGGGGTCAAACAAATAAATAAATCTGGAAACTCATGATGGAAAAAGAGCTATTGGCAGCAACTAGGTGGAGGGAAAAGCTAGAAGGAATTGATTGGAAAATGACTCTCAGGATTGGGGCGGACCTCCTGTTATTTAGAGTAGAAAGTAGCAGAGTGTCAGTGCCCTGGGGCCAACGGGAAGTTTGAGCAAGATCAAGAGCACAGGTAATATAGGTGCAGAGAAGCTAGGATGAGAAATTTCTTAAAATTGTTGTCTTGTACAACAATCCATGCTGTTCCCAGATTCGTTTGTAGTTCCCCCTTAACAGCTGCATACCACATTTTATTCTTGCTGAGCCAGAGAGAGCTATGGAGTCAACTAGAAGGTAGAAAGAAAGCAAAATGTGGCCTGGATGTATAGGAGATGAGACATAGATATAGATGTTGAGAACCCCAAAAGTAGAACCAGGTTTAGAAACTGGTTAATGAGCACAATTGGAACAGATTAGCTAGAAGAGAAGATGTGCCAGGCAGGACCTTCCAGGAGTAGAAGGAAATGAGCAAAGGAGAAATTAGAGTTCTTAAGCTGAAGAGCCAAGGAGAACTCTGGGGAACCACAAAGTTAATACCAGGAAAGCTTGAAGATAGTAAGTACTCTTTGGGATTCGGATGGAAGATTGGTTTTCCAAGGGACCAAATACCAGAGTGGAGTCTAAATCCAAAATTCATGAAATACTTACTCATTGATTGCTCTGTGACCGTCACAGTACTGGGCACTCGTGAATGAACAGTAGGCAATATGACCTACTCTTTTTCCTTTTTTTTTTTTTTTTGACTCACTTCTTGCTTTTTTTATTTTTGAGAGAAAGTGAGAGAAAGTGCATGAGTGGGAGGGAGGGGCAGAAGGAGAGAGAGAATCTTAAGCAGGCTCCGAATGGAGTTTGGAGCCCGACGTGGGGCTCAGTCCCATGACCCTGGGATCATTACCTGAGCTGAAATCAAGAATTGGTCTCTCAACCCACTGAGCCACCCAGGATCCCCTGTGATATGACCTATTCTTGCTCACATGGGGCTTACAATCTAAGGGGAGGTAGAGCCAATTAAAAAGAAAATGTCACAGGTGCTACCTGGTGCAGGGCGCCATGGCAATACAGAGGCTGTACCTGACCTAGCAGCTGGGAGTTCCATCTAAACTGAGACCTTCCTGTAGGACAAGTCAGAGGTAGGCAATCAAGGAAGTGCATTCCAAGCAAAGTGGGTAGGATGTGACAGGGCCTTGGGGTGGCCAAGAAAGAATTAGGCATTCAGAAACCTGCAGGTGGGTTGAAATCAACCACTCCAAGTGCTTTTTTTTTTTTCTTTAATGTTTTTTCATTTTGAGAGTGAGAGAGTGAGCACAAGCCGGGAGAGAGGGAGGAAGGAAGAGACAGAGAGAGAGAGAGAGAGAGAGAGAGAGAGAGAATCCCAAGCAGGCTCTGTGCTGTCAGCCCTAAGCCTGACGTGGGGCTCAATCCCATGAACCATGAAATCATGACCTGAGCTGAAACCAAGAGTCGGAGGCTTAACCAACTTAGTCAACAAGGTGCCCTCAGGTACTTTTTGTAGATAATCACTTTGCCTGGAGTTTGAATCTGAAGAAAAGATGAAAACGGGCCTTAGCAAGGTCGCCAGGTAGAAAATGTCCCTTGGTGTCTGTTCCTTGGGGTGCCAGCAATAGAGCAATAAAAAGTAGCCTTGAGAGGGGCCCAGGTGAGTGGAATGGGTGCTGTGAGGGTCTCTGGAAGCCGAGGCAATGGGCAGGGCGGGGCGGGGGGGGCAGCATGCTGCCAGATGCAGAAGAAAAGAAGAATACTGCCTAGGCAAGCGGACCTTGTGCATAGCCAGGAGGAAAAAAAAGGCAATTTAGTTTTATATGTTACATTTTAATAATAGTCATTTGTAACTGCGTAATGAAATTTGTGAACAAAAGTTCATTTCCAGAAGAATAATCTCTAACTGATATGCAATGCCTCAGTAGGATTTGGCCAGGTTTTAATTTTAGCTTGAATAAATAATGTAAGATACTAGGCTGGGTGAGATAAAAGGAAATCTTCGTACTTTCATCTCTCCATGATGGAAATAATAACTACTTTATTTCAAAACAAGTTTCCAATTAGTTTCTGTGAAATATTATTATCCCCTTTTTCCAGATACTGTAGCTCATTTTGAAACTTAATTTTGATAATATATAAACATTTTTTAAACTTACTCTACAGGAATGACAGTTATATTTGGAGAGAGGAACACTGTTGGGCTGGAACTATATCATTTGGGACTGTTCTAAATAATAGTAAAAATAACAAAAGAGAATTAGTCAAAATGTAATCTCTTCCATGACTATTCATGACCTGGCATGGATTTCTCTTTAGACCATTTCCTTTAAGGTTGTTCCATGGACTTTTTTCTTCAAGACTAGTAACATGTCACTTAAGGTTATATACTCTCTTGTCCCCTTTTAAAAAGCTGGTATTATTTAAATAATCAATGAGCTCATTCAGTAAACACCTGAGTACTAACTGTGTGCCAGACCCTGGGCCAGGTGCTGGGGCTTATGTAGTGAATCTGGTAAATATGACATTTGCCTTTGTGGTGCTTACTCTAGGGCTACCTGAGAAATTCTGAGGACACTTTGGGGGAGAGGTCTTATAGAAATAAAGACCCATGTTTTAATTTGTATTTTAAGTCAGGACCTGACCATTATCAATGAATCATTCCAGATGGATAAACTGAGGCACAGATTATTCGGGCTAAACCTGTTAGTAATAAAGTGGTGACTTCAGTTGAAAAGTTGGTCCCCTGTTGAGTCCTTCACTCCCTAGGCCCCATAAGCTCACTTTCCTACAATTGCCGTGTACTGTTCACTCTGTTTTTCTTCCCTCAATGTAGAAAGGCAGACTGGTGACACTATTTTTCAGATGAAGAAAACAAGGCAGGGGGAGTTTTACCCAAGGCCACTTATCACTTTTATGGAGGAGCCAGCATCACAACTCCTACCCTTTGAGTTTCCAGGCCGTTGCCTAGCTACCAAACCTCCCTGCCTCTTCCACTGCACAGCAGCCGAGCAGGCGCTTAATAATCATAATTGATGGTGCTGGCTAAAAGGGAGAGCTCAGAGTGATTCTGGGGAGTTTGTTTTTACATACCAATGAATTTTCTTCTTCTTGTGGTCAATAACCTATACCCATTTGTTTTAGATAGCATCCCTGTCTTAGTCCACAATGAAGCTTTCTTATCTACACTGATGATTTCTCTTTTCTCTCTTTCTCAACTATTCTTTCTGGGGGAATCTAGTTGCTGTTTACAGGTATCACACATTTTAAAGAAACATTTGTCTTAAAACAAAACGAAACAAAACAAAAAACAATGTCTGGCTTCCCACAGAAGAGCCTCACTATAGCAGTTTTAAGGAATAGAATGCAGTTCAGTGAAAGTTAAATAAATTCCACCAGAAAGTAACACTTCTTAAAGTATTAGCTCCAATAGTTGTTTAACTATGTTAAAAATATTTGAGCACCTGTTTGTTCCAGATACCATCGTGAATAAAAAGATAACTTTGTTTATCCTTTCAGTGATGATTTATTGAGTACCCAACATGTGCAAAATACCATCCATATGCTGGGGATTCTGTACTTGTCCTTATGTTGCAGATAGTCCAGGGAGGAGAGTCAGACAGTCTGAGAGGATCACATGAGTAGACGATTGCAACTTTCACATGTGCCTCAAAGAAGGAGCACATGATGCTGTGAGTGCCCATTATGGTGGCTTTAGCAGTCAGGGAAAAGTGGTACTCCAGTTGAGTTGTGATGAATAAGCAGAGGGAACTAGACGCAGAGGGAACTAGACAAATAGGGAAGGAAAGAGCATTCCGGGCAGAGGAAACACATTCAAAGGCCCTGTGGTGGGTGAGAACATGTGGAGTCTAGGAACTGTAAGACTAGCATGGTTTGAGTAAAATAAGAGGTTGAGAGGAAGCTGGAAGGGCAGGTAGAGGCTAGACTGTGCATGGTATCAGATGCTTGTACTGTGTTACCTCATGGCCTCAGCCTGCTTTCAGCCAAGGCTATGTGGATCATGCCATGCAAGCTCCCACCAATTCTGTGCTGACCTCATTCCAAGTGTGCCTGGGGCTTCGCTGGTCCCCAGACCTACTTCCCTTATAGGAGACCACTGGCAGTCACATGTGAGCAAGTCTCAAGTGCCAGGGAGTTAGCACCCACAGGCAACCCCCCCCCGCCCCAGCCATTGGTGGATGAAAGCCTATAGGTGAATGCTTCTCCCCTTTGTCTCTGGGGGCAATTCTGAAATGCATTCCCCACACTCCCTCAGAAGTTCCCTTTGGATTCATCACAGCTGCTCACAGGGTGGTCCACTTGCTCATTCATTTCCTCCCTTTCCCTAAACCATGACTCCTGTTCCTTGGGGTCACTTCCCAAATGAAAAAGCACAGGCAAGCTTTTGTGTTCTGTTGTTTGGGGGGGGGGGGAGCCAGAGAAAGATGCCATGTGAAGGAACTTGGAATTCTGTCTTTGTCTTAAAAGCTGTGGAAAACGATTGTTTTAACAGGATGGTGAATTAGCACTTTTGCACTTCAAAGAGATCGTTTTGGCTGCAGTGTGGAAAATGGATTGGAGGAAGGCCAGGGTAGGTGAGGGTGGAATAGTTCATGCACTGTAATAGTCTAGGCAAACATAGTTGGAACAATAAAGATGGAGAGAAATAGATTTCAAAAATATTTAGGGCTCCTGATTGACAGGACTTGGTGACAGATTGGCTATGGCAAGTGAAGGAGAAGGAGGTATTTGAAATGACTCCTAGGTGTCTGACTTTCTTAGCTGAATGGATGATGATGCGCTTCCCTCAGATGGGAGACTCTGGAAGGTCAGGTGTAGGCGAGGGAGTACCAGTTAAGGTTTTGTATGAACCTAATAGAAGCTGGCTTAAACAAAAGGGGGATTAGTTGGCTAACAGAAATGAAAAAAAAAAAAAAAAAAAAGGTAGACTGGCTTTAGGCAGGACTTGTTTAGGGACCAAACAATGTGACAAGGATCAGTCTCTCAGCTTTGCTTCCCTTGGGTACCTTTGGCTGCTTAGGGGGGAAGCAAGATAACCACATTCTCATATGACCAAGTACAGGAAGAGGGCTTTTCTCTCCAGGAGCCAGCTAAAGCATCATGGTGACTCATTTGCTCTGATTGGATTATATGCCCACAGGCCAAGAGACACCCTGTTTAGGGGGATAGGATATGTGGATTGGTGTAATCACTGCTTACCCCTGGTTGTGGATGAGGGTGGGGTCAGTCTCATGGAAACTCATTTGGCCCAGAGTGGGAGGGCTGAAGTCCTTGAAGGAAATTGAGATGTTGCTGCTGTTAAGAAGGGGAAAATTGGTGCTAGGAAAGTAACCAGCAGTTCTCAATACCACAGAGAAAGTTCCTGAGTTTTGTTCTGAACATGTGTTTGAGGTACCTTTAAAGATCTTCAAAAGACGATGGATGCATGGAGTTAATTCAGAGGAGAGTTCTGGGATGGATGTAGCTTGGGAATAATTTGCATAAAAGTAGCCCTGAAACTGAGGGAATGGATAAAATTAACTAGGAGAGGAATACATACTGAGAAGAGAAGAGGACCAGGGACCAAAGATCAAGTGTGGAAGCATTCCAACATTGAGTTGGAATTCTCCTAGGTCAAGGGTAATTAATCTGAAAATAAAGAATAAACAAAGAGGTAGGAAGAAATCTTGGAGCACTGACTTATTTAATAAATAATGAATGTGACACATAATAGCTGCCTCCTTGGAATTCACAGTCCAGTAACCAGACTTGAGTTCAAAATTGATGTAGAGAGAACTTCAATTTCCACAAGTTAACAGTTGTATTAGAGGCATAAACCCCCAGCACATCCAGTGGGAGCACAGAGAAGAGAATGGCTAATTGTTCTTGGCAGGGTAAAGGGATCACGTGAGAATCTTAAGAGATGAACAAGATTTTGCCATTTGGAGAAGGAAAAAGTTCAGGTCCAAGTTCAACTTACATAGAAGAGTCGGGAAGGAATCAGAAGTAAGGGATGACAACCTAAGCCATGAGAAATTTAGGAAATAGGCAAGGACCTAGTAAATCTGTTGGCTAAGGAGGAAAAGCTGGGGGTATCATTTGGTTATGTTTTGGGATGGCTACTTATCTGTGAGCTTCACTGTATCACTCTATCACTGCAAAACCCAACTTTACTGGCTTTTATCCTGGACTGGCTGGTTGGTTGACATATTATGTTGGTTTTGTTTGTTTGTTTGTTTGGCATTAGAAAGACTCTAAATCTAAAAGGTTTTTATAGTGGATTTTGACTAATTGCTTTCTATTACTTCCAAAGTGAAGACAGAAATAAATGATTGCCTTTCAACAAAGGCAATTTCACTTAAACATTAGGAAGTGTTTTCTTATCAGTGAATTTATTTTACTTGTCTGCATCAGCCTTACAACTTATAGACTCAGTCAACGATCATAACAGTCAAAGAAAGGAGGCTGTACAATAAACAAACAAACAGAAAACCAAATAAATAAAATCGGTAAGTTGATTGGGGATGGAAGAGTTAAGAAAATTACATATGGAGCAGTAACCATAACATTTCCAACTAACTAAGGCATGTTTCTGAAGGAAGTATGTTTTAGGGATCTGATTAGCCAGAAGAGCTTGGGGAATGGGGCACACTTTCCAGGCATTTCAGGCAGAGGGTAGCTGTGACAGGCACAATAATGCCCTCAAAGATGTCCACATCCTTATTCCTAGAAACTGTGAATATATTACCTTACATGGCAAGGAACAATTCAGGTTGCAGATGACATTAAGCTTGTTAATCAGCTGACTTGAAGAGAGGGAGATTGTTCTGGATTATTCTGGTGGGTCTCATTTAAATTTTTTTTTTTAACATTCATTCATTTTTGAGAGACAGAGAGAGACAGAGTATGAGCCGGGGAGAGGCAGAGAGAGAGGGAGACATGGAATCTGAAGCAGACTCTAGGCTGTGAGCTGTCAGCAGAGAGCTCCACGCAGGGCTCGATCTCATGGACTGCGAGATCATAACCTGAGCCGAAGTCAGACACTCAACCAACTGAGCCACCCAGGTGTTCCGCGGTGGGTCTCATTTTAAATCATAAGGATCCTTTAAAGTAGAGGAAGGCAGAAGAGGAAGTCAGAGAAAGATGTGAAGATGCTTTGCTGCTGGTTTTGAAGTTGGAGGTAGGGGCCATGAACAAAGGAATGCAGGCAGCCTCTAGAAGCTGGGAAAAGGCAAGGAAGCACTTTCTCCTCTGGAGTCTCCAGAAAGGAGGGTTCTAACTCTGCTAGCATCTCAACTATAGCCCAGTAAGAGCCATTTTGGACTTCTGAGCTGCAGAACTGTAAGATAATACACTTGTGTATTTTTTAAAATTTTGGTTTTAAAACTTTGATTCTGAAAAAATTGTGCATTGCAAGAATTAAAATCATTTGAACAACAACAACAAATGGCACTCTGATTAAACTATATTTTACAGCCTGCACGATACCTTGGGCCAGCTTGGTTTTCACTAGAGATTTCTCTGCCAGCCTGCCACCACCTCCCACCCCTCCCAGCTTCTTTCTTCACCAACATGCAAGTTCTTTTCCTTCCTTGTCAGCCAGAGAGGCCCATTGGAGAGGCAGGTTCAGCCTTCCTTGCCAGTAGTTCTTTGACTTGAAAAGGGGGCAGCACAGTCATTTAAACTGGATCCAACCTCTTGGCTTCTTACAAAGTTAAACAGCTCAAAGAAAGATAAGAAGACAATGCTTGTGGAACAGACAGTATGTATTGGCTTGCACACCTCATTACAATTCACCTGCTTGTGGCTCCCATTCAGTGGTTTCTTCTGAAGGCAGTGGATTTTTCTCTTGCATTTTTATCTTCTTCAGTTTCTATGTATCGAATTTCTCAATCTCAGCCATATGGGGTTTGTCAGACATAGTTGTAGAGGAAGCTGAGTGAGACATGTGAGCTGGCAAAGTCTGATCTGTGCAGTGGCCACTGAGTCTGAATTTGTATGGTTTTAAGCCAAGTGGCTGAAATAGTCTAATGGATGAAAGACATAGAGTTGGTTTGCTTCTGGAATAGACAGAAGCCAGTTGGAAATAGGGGAGGCCATGCACTCAAGATGTTATTATTACCTCTCTTCGGTTAATTAAAAAAATTTTTTTAATTTGGGATAATTTCAGACTTTTAGAAAAGTTACAAAAATAGTGCAAAGAATGCTTGTGTATCCTTCACATAAGTACCTAAATTATAACAATTTAACATATTTGCTTTATAATTTTCTCTCTCTACATAAATAAATATATACATGAAACATAGAACTACAACGTATAGTATATAAATATAGTAAATATTCTCTCTAATATTTCACTATGTGGATATTTTATATTATGTATTATATATAATTTATTGAGCTGTTTGAGTAAATTGAAGATATGGTGTCCCTCTCTTCCCCAAATACTTCAATGTGTGATTCCTGAAAAATATAACCACTGTACAGTGACCAAAATCAATAAATTAAAAATGACACAGCATTATTAGGTGATGTAAAAGCCTATTTAAGTGTTGCCAATTGCCTCATTCATGTCTTTACAACAAAGAGAATATTTTTTTTTCAGATCCAGGATCTAACCCAGGATCATGTGTTGCATTTGGATCTCATATTGTCTGTGTCCTTCAGTCTGGAGCAGTAATTCAGGTTCTCTCTGTTTCTCATGATTTCCACATTTTTAAAGAGTACAGCCAATCATTTTGTAGACTGTCCCTCAGTATGGGTTATGTAATGGTCTTTTGTGATTAAGATTCAGGTTATGCTTTTTGGCAGGAGTTTTCAGCGTTGGTACTGTGTCCTTCTCTGTGCATGATATCAGGAGGTACTTGCTGAAGATAATATTGCCAGCTTCACTGTAAAGTTACTATCATTCTCTTTATATTTAATAAGTGTCTTGGGGAGGTATTTTGAGACAATACAAGTATGTTGTTTCTCATTAATACTTTCACTTGCTCATTTTAGCATCCATGATTCTTGTCTGAAACAAGTAATTCTATGGTGGCTGCCATTTAGAGATTCTCCAATTATTTAAACTTTAGATCTATGAGTCTAACAGGTGGGATTTTTTAATTTTTTTATTTTTTTAATTTACATCCAAGTTAGTTAGCATATAGTACAACAATGATTTCAGGAGTAGCCCATGTATTTAGCCCATCCCCCTTCCCATAACCCCTCCAGTAATAAGAGGTGGGATTTTTAAAACATAACCCCAATACCTTCATCTCATCTAAAACCAAATGAACAATAATTCATTAATTTCCCAATTATCTTACAAATTTTAAAAGCTCTTTATTTTGAGATAATTTTAGACTTACAGAAGGATTTCAAAACCAGTGTAGAGGGTTTCTATATGCCAGTAATTTTCTGTTACATCTGTACATCACATTTGGAAGAATTGACAATTTAATAATACTGAGTCTTCTAGTCTATAAATGTGATTATTTGGATCTGCACATATTCTGTTATATATTATAACATGAATGACATATATAGAACTAAATTTCATTTTTGGAGTGTACTAAAAATGGTATTTAAAAAAATTGAATTCTAATTTGTCACTGCAAGTGTGCAGAATTGACTTTGTATCCTGCAGAGGTGCCAAACTCATATACAAGCTCTAAGAGATATGTCTGGTGTATATTTTGGGATTTTCTATATAGACCATCATGTCATATGTGAATGGAGATGATTTTCTTTCTTCCTTTCCAATTTGTAAGCCTTTGATTTCCTTTTGTTGTTTTATTGCACTGGCTAGAATGTGCCCAGTATGATGCATTCAGTATGGTGTTGAATAGGAGTGGTGAGAGAGGACATTCCAGGTTTGATCTAAATGGGAAAGCATTGAGTTTTGGGCCAATTGGTTGTCCTGAGACCTCATTTTCCCATGAGTTTGAAAAAAAAATTGAATTGGAAGATTTGTAGTTTCTGGCATTTTAAGAATATATTTTTTAAGTTTATTTATTTTGAGAGAGAGAGAGAGAGAGAGAGGCAGAGAGAGGGAGAGATGGAGAATCCCAAGCAAGCTCCACACTATCAGCACAGAGCTCAACATGGGGCTTGAACTCACAAACCTCAAGATCATGATCTGAGCCAAAATCAGTAGTCAAATGCTCAACTGACTGAGCCACCCAGGTGCCCTTGGCTTTTTCCTTTTTGGTTGTACTAAGTGTGGGACTGATGTTCAGTCTAGCTGTCTATATCCCCAAGTGGAAACTGGAGGCTCCACACGTTTTTTTCTCACAACTGTTTGTTTGAGTCAGAATCCAAATGAGATGTATATAACCTAATGTTGATATGTTCCTTAAGTCTCTTTTGATGTATATTTTGTTCTTCTTTTCCTGTCTATTTGTTCTTCTTGCTATTTTTTTCCTGTTATTGTTGTCAAAGACACTGGGTTGTCTATTTTATAATGTTTCCCATAGTCTGAATTTTGCTGATTACATCCCCGTGGTATGGCTTAATATAGTCCTCTGCCCACTGTTTTCCCTGTAAATTGGTAGTTAGATCTTGAGGCTTTATCAGAATCAAGTTTATTTTTCCTTGAAAATTCGTAATCTGGGTATTTCTTGTGTGTGTGTGTGTGTGTGTGTGTGTGTGTGTGTGTGTATGATTTATCAGCTATTGATGTTAGCTGCCCACCTCTCTATATTAGGGCTTTTAAAATGCCTTTCTTTTGGGGTGCCTGGGTGGCTCAGTCGGTTGGGCATCTGGCTTTGGCTCAGGTGATGATCTCGTGGTCTTTGAGTTTGAGTCCTGTGTCAGACTCTGTGCTGACAGCTCAGGGCTTGGAGCCTGCTTCAGATTCTGTGTCTCCCTCTCTCTCTCCCCCTCCCCTGCCCACACTCTGTGTCTCTCTGTCTCTCAATAATAAAGAAACATTAAAAAATAAATTAAATAAAATTCCTTTCTTTTACTGTAATGAAGATCATAGTAAAAATTTGTAATGAAGTTGAAGAAAATGAGGCTCAGAAAGGTTAAGTGACTTTCCTAAGTCAGCATGTCCAGTTAGTAAAAGTTGTAGCCTGGAACCTGTGTTTTGGGAATGCAAGCCCTATATGCTTTCTATAAGCATATTGCCTTTCCAGACATTGCATTATTAAGCAGTAGGAAGACAACTTTTCCATCCTGAGATACATGAGGCATATTCATCTCTTTTAGGAAGATTGAATTCTCTTTTGCTTAGAGGGATAGGACCATACCAAATGATTATTCAAAAAAATATTCCCCTCAAGTTCTGGGTTACATCCCTTTTTATGGATACAATTAATTTTTTTTTGTCATGCTAGTTTTAGTGTCTGGAATGGTGTCTAAACTCCACTCTGAATCCTGAGCACATTTGGGCTTCTGCTTGCTACTCCAGTGCTACAGAAGAAAAGACAACATGAACAGATGTAGATTAAGTACTACAAAGCAATTTGTTTCTTTTTTATACTGCATTCAAGACTTGCTACTAAAATTTCTCCTCCACTTGGAAAGAGAGAGGGGGGAGGAAGGAGAGAGGGAAGGGATAATGTTGCAGTTGGTTTTTATCTACCACCTAAATTTTTCATGAGTTTGTATCTAAGGTGATATAGCATCTCTCTTGGGGGGCAGGCAATTCCATGAATTATTGGCTAGTGTTTTGTGGAGACAACTGAGAAAAAGACATTTTTAACTCTATAAAAATAGATTTATCATGTTCAAATCAACCAAGGACAGACATCTATCTTGACATGAGCATTCACTTTTCAACACAAGTGGATGTACTCAGATACCCATCCTGTATCATCTGATGCATGACCGTGATGTTCCTGAGCTTATTTTCCTAAAGAGGACATGAGCTTCCCATCCTGCAAGTATTTCCTGGTATCACTGTATTATTAAATCTATAATAATAGGGATTATTATTGAAATAACTTTCAGTCTATTTCAAATCCAATTTTTGAATTAAGGAAGGATGAACTTGGCTTTGCCTTTTAACCACAGGGTTCTGGGAATTCCTAAGCAGAGGGAAGGCTCCACCTCCTCTGCTTTCTCCTGCACAGACTCAGAAACTCTTCGGTGTGGATGGACTTTTTGGCCTATATTAAACATTTTGCTCTGTGTTGGGACAAATGGAAGTATTGGGATCATGCTGGGCATAGGAGAAAATGGAGCAGAAACCCAAAGAACACACCTAACTTTGGAAACCGTGTTAAGAGTCCATTGCAAGGACCACAGTGAACAGATATAAAAGTAGGAGTTAAATTTAGCTCCCTACAACTTTTGGAATATTAAGGTAATATGGAGTTGTAGTGATTAGCTGGTTCAATCCATTTTGGGGGAGGTGACTTACCTTAAGTCACAAAATTGCCACTGGCCAAACAGACGCTGAAGTTTTGTTCTCTTGAGCTGTTCCTTGAACTTCTCTTCCTTCAGCATCTGAATTCAGAAAACCTGGGCATGGGGTCTGGCCCTCTTGTTAACTTCATCTGTGATCTTGTGCAAATCACTCATTGTCACTGAAACTCATTTTCCCCATCTGAAAACTGTGGATAATGATGCCTTTCAGGCTGTAGTTGACTAAATGGATTTGGAAGCCCTTTGTGGAAGCAAAGCACATAGAGGAGTTAGTAGAGCTGTGGAATCAAGCTGACTCTCGTTGGATCCACTCATATTCCTTAGGAAATTTCATGCTGTATCTAGACTTCTTCCTGAACACCTTGGGTGTGAATTCAAAGCCCATTAACATGCCATGCTATAAGAGGTGGTGAGGTGGTCAGCCACTTCACCTCAGTAACATCATCCCCAAGAACCCACTTATAGTATGGAAGGAATCTGACTCTTGGGAGCTGCTGTAAAGATTATGTGGGCATCCTTTAGCATCTTCTTTCTGCTGTGAAAAAAAATATATAGTTAATAGATTTCACTACTGTCTATAGGAGTGTTCACTAGGGATCTTTGGAAAGAGTAATCTTCACATTTAGAAGTATTTTCTCATTATGGATAATGGGATGATGAGGTGAAAAATGATCTTGGCTACTTATGATTCTAAAAAGCCTTCAGACTGAATAATGTTTGGTGAATTAGACATAATGAAAGCAAAGAAATAACTCATTTACTACAAGGTCCACTTAGTTATTTAATCACTTTTACTGTCATACAAATATGCATTCCCATGCAAAGTGGTGAAAAAGTTAGTAATGGCATAAAATGCAGTTGTATAATGACAGCTCTCTTATATAAAGGGAGAGCTTCATTCTGGACAGTTCTGTGATTGAGCCAAGACTCCTTGTGGCATGGACCTTGTAGAGGAGCAGTGATTGGAATCCCTCACCTTGTCCCTAGATTATTATACATTGTTGAACAGAGAGGCATAAAATTGGCAAGTTAGACCTGGATTTTGTTTGTGCTGAAATGAGATCATTAGCGTGAAAATACTTTGGGAGAATACTGGCGGAATATGGAGTTACTATTACCTTAAATTTTTAGAAAATATAGGCCAAAGAAGGGAATGGATGCTCTTAGCCACATATTCTGAAAATATTACCAGAAAAACCAGTCCTAGAGTTATGACAGGCATCAAAATGCCCCATTTGGATTCTGGTGTCACCTGAAATTATTAACAAAAAGCACAATTTGCCAAATCGTGTTACAGATGCTGAGTGTGCAGGAACTCGGTGATGTGGGGCGGCCAGTGCAGAGAGGAGCGATTAGATGGAGCTACACAAATCTTAAAGAACGGGAGAAATTTAAGTAGGGGGAACAGGAAGGCACATTCCAGGCCTGTAGTGGCTGGAAATCTGTGAATGGTTCTAACAGCTGGGCCAATGCTAGTGTTGTACCCTTGCCCTTCTTCTGGGTCCCCAGAGTTTTTAATAATGAGTCAATTTGAAGATCTTGCTCAAAGATGAGCACAAGTGTAGTCGTGACACAGAAGATGGCACCACTGGATGGTGAAACTTTTCTCCCCTCTCAGTCTCATTAAACTGTAAAGCAAGTATTCTCTCCTTTAAGAGAGTTGCAGTAATTGCCATCATCCTCCTGGCTCAGCTCTGCTTCATATCAAGAGCTGTGACAGAGAGAGTATCTGTTCGAGCTCTACTGTCCAACAGAAACTAATGCAAGCCACGTATGTAAGCCACGTGTGCAAGCTACATATGCAATTTAAGTTTTCTAGTAGCCACATTAAAAAAGTAGAAACAAATCTGATGAAGTTATTTTAATATATATTTTATTTGACATCATATATGTAGTCAGTATAAGAAATTGTTAATGAGACAATTTATATTCTTTGTTTTCAAAACTAGTCTTCAAAATCTGAGTATATTTTACTTTTTTAGCACATCTCAATTTGGACTAGCCAGATTCTAAGAGCTCAGCAGCCACATGTGGCTTTTGGCTACTATATTGGACACCACAGGATTTTCTTCTCCCTTTGAGATGTGGCTCTGCCTGAGTTCAATTCTGTATTTGAGGATATATTTCCAAAGTATCTGGGTGGGGTGGGGGCATCTGTCCATACCTAATGACACATCCCAAATCAGCTCCATGTGATCTAAAAAGTTAAAATATTTACCAGTATAATTTGTATGTTGTTGTAGAATCTGGGTCTGGAGTTCTCTCTTGTCCAGCAAGAGCGGGACACAGGATTAAACATGTGAGAGAGGCTAATGTCTGGAAGGAGACAAGAGCCCCGAGTAAGGGTCATTGCTTCCTTATTATTAGGATCAGAAGGCTTACAAGTGAGATGGGAGTACATAGAGAGACAGTGAAATCGGGAACAGTAACTCATGGGCATGGGGCAAAGGGGGTTTTGGAGATATGCAGTGTTAGGGGTTTGGGTCAATACAAAACAAGATTCTGGTGCTGGGTGGAAGGTTATTTACAGCAAACATGAGATCCCACCTAAACTGGCCTAGGGGACAAGAAAGACAAAGCATGCTACCTTAGGGTCAACAAGGCATCTTTCTTTTGCTAATTAGCTCCTCTCTGGGCAACTTCACCCTGCTGCAGTCTATAGCCCTGTTTACCTAATTTGGCCCTTTCTTCCTGCGAAAGCAGCTTTCTGCTATTGTCCTATACCTTTGTCCTATACTGGGGGCCTTTTCCCCCTTTACCTAATTTTACTTACCTAATCTTGTTTACCCAAATTTGGATGTGCTCATCCTATGGCTTTACCATCTTTATGCCTTATTAGCCCATCAGTGAGGCTCAGGGAATTCCTAAGCTTATCCCCCAAGGTATGTATGTTAGTTTTCTTAATTTTGAACAGAAAAAAAAATCACAAAAGAAACATTTGGTAATCTACCACCATCACAATATAAAACTTATAAGTAATGCAAAAGTCAAAATTATTATTAAAAGAAGGAAACAGATGGAAGGAGATATTTGCATTTATTATGAGAGAGGTTTTAATGAATACCTACAACATACAAAAAAACCTCATTCACATATAAGGAATAAAATTAATACCTCATTTGATTTATGGGATATAATTTATAGAAGAGAAAAAAGAGAAAATGAAAGCATTCAATTTGTTTATTCCTTAAAGAAATGAAAACCAAACTATCATTAAAACAAGGTAATTTTTTATACTTACGAGTGAAACTGTTATGGAACCAGGCTGGAACTCTGGTGGAAAAACCAAGCGGCACTTGGAGATCTTGGTGGATCAGAGATTTATTTAACACTGGCAGACTCAGAGGAGACTGTTTCTCCAAAGATCTGATCCCCGAATGAAGAGGGGAAGGGTAATTTATAGCTGTCAGCTTCCATATCTGTGGCAGGTTTTCGCGTGGGCGACAAACAGGGCAAGAAGAACCCGTAAGAGGGGTCTCCAAGCTAGAGACCAGAGCTTGTTTTAGTCCTATTGGCCATCTTATGGTGTAAAACTTTATTCATTTTTCCCAACATTCCCCCCTTTGATGCCTTTTTAAAAAGATCTTTTACTAGGCCATCACTTTTTAGCTCTAGGGGTTGGTACCTCGGAGGGCTAAGAAACATGCTGCAGTTTGGCCAGCAGCAGTGTTTTCAATAAAACGTACCAGGGTATGTAATATACAGGGGCCAGTGGTCACAAGTAAAATTATGGAACAGAGGGGCCCTGCCAGGTCGGGGAGCCAGGATGCCCAGTCTGTGAGATCCCATCCTCTCCATTGACTGATATTTTCCTGTTGTCTACGTTGAATTCTTTCCTTGAGTTCCTTAACCTTAGTTGTAACTATGCCTGACTGGCTTATGAAATAGCAACATTCCTACCCCAGAAAGATACAAGTCCCTCCTTTTTCTGAAGTGAGGAGGTCGAGGGCTCACCGATTTTGGAGGGACACTGCTGCCGGGGAGTTTATTTGGCTTTGTCAGGTTACCAGGGAGTCTGCCATCTGTTCCATGGCCAGTTTGTTGGTGCAGTCTCTATTAGCCCGACAGCAAGAAGCAAGATCAGGGCGATGACACCAGTAAGGGGCAAGGGCTGGCAGAGTTGCCTCCCAACCCCAGGGCTTAGTCCACATGTTGATTCCTCAAGCTTCTGCCGTGCGCAGGCCAGCCAGCTTCTGGGGTGTGGCTGGAGCAGGGCTGGAGGTCTCAGGGGATAGTGTCTTTTTGAGGGTCAGTTTAAGCAGGTTGACTGGATCTGGATACTTCGCCAGGTTGAGGGTTCCTCTGAGTTGGCTTTCTTAGCTCTGGAGTGATGGACCCATGGGGTGATACCTGAAACTGAATCCTCTATTTGGTTGTTTGTAAAGTCAACCTCTAAGTCTTCAAAAGGGGCAGGTTTCTGGTAACTGTCAGATCAGGTTTAGGGAAGATATGGTTTGCATATTTAGAGATCCATCCTGTTTTCCAGTTGTTTAAATAGTCATATGCCCATGGGGTCTTATTATTATTCCCACAGAATAATAAGCAGAGAAGATTGTCTGTACATAAAATACTGTGACAATTTTTCTGAAGTTTACCTCAAGTTGTCTAGTTTAGGCAAACAACAAACATTTAAAGACAATCAGAACTAGGATTTAACATCCATAACGGTGCATTGTTGAAACACAGTTTTTCTCTTTAAAACCCCCCTTTCCAGAGATAGCCAAATTGAGACCAATGCATTTGTGGAACAAGTCCAGTCTTAACAAACCTGGCCTAATTATTTACATAAGCTCAGGAAGAATAGCGATTGATCATGAGGATCTTTTAAAGTTTGCTTTGCTGGAACCTTTTATAAAGAATCTCTGGGGGCGCCTGGGTGGCTCAGTCAGTTAAGTGGCCGGCTTCAGCTCAGGTCATGATCTCGCAGTCCGTGAGTTCGAGCCCCGTGAGTTCGAGCCCCGCGTCGGGCTCTGTGCTGACAGCTCAGAGCCTGGAGCCTGTTTCAGATTCTGTGTCTCCCTCTCTCTGACCCTCCCCCATTCATGCTCTGTCTCAAAAAAAAAAAAAAAAAATAAATAAATGTTAAAAAAAAAAAAAAAAAAAAAAAGAATCTCTGGGTTGAACTTTTAATAGCTTCTCCAGGCCAGAAGCCAGGCCAAATACTTGCCATCAGACAGGCCTGCACTACCTGTAGAATTGGGCAAATTCCTCTTTATGAGATCCCCAAGATATCCTGAGGTTCCTGACCGGCCAGGAAATGAGCTTCTTTACTTACCTGGTGAGGCTGCTGACAACTCTGTAAGCAAGGTATCAGGCCAACATTTCCAAGGGGCTTTATGGCTCCATGTTTCATAAAGCCAACCTTAGTTCCTTAAAGCTGTCTGGTCATCTGAGTCCATGAATGCCATCCTCAAATATGACATTCCAGTCAAAGCCTTGGTAACATAACCAGTATTTCCAACGATCATGACCTGTTATAAGATGAACAGATTCTTATTGAACTTATGCAAACAATTGTAATTGCCATGAAAGAAGGAAAGAATACTCACTGAGAGTTTTTGAATTTCAGGGGAATTATGTAGAGAGAAAAGATAAATGCTTCAGTTTATAAATGAATACTTTATGATATTTCTTTATATCATAGGTATCTTAAGAGAAAGTTTCCTTAATCTGGAAGGGCAAACATTAGAGAACCAGCAATATTTTCAACAAAATCACAAAACTATAATTTTCCTCAGTTCATTTAATCCCATGTTCCTAATTCTTGTTCAATTTGAATGCAGCTTTTTAGTTCTGGAAATTCTTACCCATTTTAGTATTAATCTTAAAGATGTCAAAAACCTGTATTTGTCCCCAAAGTCCTTTGTATAAATCTCCTTGAAGAAGAAACACGTTTTGTGAGAGAATAAGAACAATTATAAATGACAAAATCTCAGGAATAGACATTGTTAAAGATCTGATGAGAGTTCATTATGATGCAATTGACAAAGAAATTTGGTTATTTCTGTCACACATAACACTTCAAGTAATCAGAATATTAAGTGATGACCTTATACCAAAACATTAAAGCTTTAGGAATTGCATATATATTTGGGCAGTTACAGCATTTACCTGTGCAATACAACCTGAGGTTTACCATTGTACGACAGTGCCTTTCCAAGTAACTTAGCATCCCAAATAAAAGAGCCTAATTGGTCAAAAAGAGTTCATTTGCCATTTAAATCCTGGGAAGTTTATTAAAACCTTAAGAAGTTATAGTTAATCCTAAATAGGATTACAGATTATTACAAATCTTAAAATTTTATTTATTCAACCAAGGTGGCAATAAAAGATCCCAAAGGTGAATGTATAGCATTATATAGTTGTTACCAAAACCTAGCTCCTTTAACATTGAGAAGTTTTAACTAAGTGATCAAAGACCTGATAAAGATGAAACCTAAAACTTTGGTTTTCCTGGAAGACAGACCTTTGTTTTCATTGTCTTATCAAGAGCAGATTAACAGTCCAAGAAAATTTTATCATTTGAGCAGAGAAAAAGCAGAATTTCAGCCTATTATCAGTGTACTTTTGAAATTCCATTCATCTCAACCTGAGTCCATCCTGAGCACACACAAAATTCCTTTCCAAAGATTTCCCTTCATGAACCTTCTGCAACTTTCCTTTGCCTTCACACTTTGTCCCAAAGGCATTTCTCTCCAAATAACCAGTCTCACTTAGGACAAAATTACTTTCTTCTATCCTCAACAAAAATGTATTTCCATTCCTTGTATCTTTCTTATATACCTCCTACTTTCCTACATACAGGGCTGCTTTCCTTATTTCTATCAGTCTTAAGTACACTTAGCAGAATTTTAACTCTTAGGAAACCTTTGTCTCCAATTGAGGACTTAGCAATCAACTGAGAGGTGTTTACACCAGAATTTTTTTAGATGGTAAATTCACGAACCAATTAGGTACAAAGTGTGTTTTCCAATAGGTCCAAATAGCCTTAGTTTCTCTGCAATAAGAAGTTAAAAACACAAACCTGTGTTCAGTAATCAAAGCATTAGCAATTTATTTGGAGCAATTTAATTTCTGTTTGGAAAAGATAGCCAAGTGGGTGCGCTTTACTCCTTGACCTTGAGGATGGGAGGAGGAGCCAATGAATGGTGCCTGAGGCACTGAGGAGGGTATAGGAACCAGTTATGTAGACCACTCCCAAGTTGATGCAGAAACAGCAGGGGGAGGGGAAGGCAGAAAAGGCAAGGTGCCAGGAGAAGGCAGAGAAGGAAAACCTAATTCAAAACCTTAACTCAGACAGAGGAGCAGGCCCCGTGTTTTTTCTCCACCAAAGTGGAAATACGGAGTCCACATCAGGCCAGAGAAGACCGCGAATTTCCTCTAAACAAATGGAGTTTCAGCAGCTGCTTGGGAACATTCCTTAAAGTCCCCATCCCAAGGTAGACTAACCACAGTTGGCTCCGATTGTAGCTGTTTACCTGGGAAATGAGGGAGAATCCCTCACATCTATTAGGGGTAGAGGAACAGGAAGAGAGAGTCAGTGTCCCCTTCAGTCTGATTCTATCTCAGCCAGACAAATAAGGTCCCCTTCTTGAGGTTCCTCCTGATATCGGCTGGGTTTCTGGGCCTTTCCCTGGTTGGGACATTTATTCTTTTAATGTCCTTTCTCCTTGCTGTAGGCTCACTGACCCCTTGCTAAGGAGGTTCTGGGCCTCCTCCCTTTTGGTGGCTAGACCTTCCGTCCTTTTGTTGTGGCTCTCTTGTGCCTCTGGAGCAAACAGGGTGTAAGCCTCCCATAGCCTCTCATAATAATCCCTGGGGGAATCCCCTTGTTGCTGGGCCTGTTCGTGGGCTTCTCAGCCCCTGCTCTGATTCCCCCAGAGGAGAGCCTCTTGGTACCGGCAGATGTGGACCGGCATCTGGAGAGCACCTGCGCCTGGCCGAGGGTACAGTTTGACTGCTAGTCCTTGTGGGGAAGGGTTCTCTGGGTCTGGGAGGGGAGGAGAGATGGGCAGCACGTCAGGGGCTGGAGGAGAGACAGCTGGGGGAGGAGTTTCAAGCTCAGGGGCAGTGGGGAGGGAGCCCAGTGAGTCACAAGTTGGCGGAAAGATGGGATCTTCCTCTGGTTTCTTGCAAACACTAGGGGAGCGGTGGGTTGCTTCTTTGGCTCCCTGGGTGAGTCTCTGGATAAAGCAGCTAAAACCTTTGCCTGGCTTTGTTTACTACGGATGAATCGCACCTAAGGCGGAGGATTTCGGGCAATTTCAAGCCAGGAGTCGATGTGTGGAAATTGATCAGGGTGACCTAGGTCTCTGGAGACAACATGCCAGATGCTGTGGACCATTGGGACATCCAAAATTCCCTCAGAGAGCCCTCCTACACCAAAAGTGGGCCGTTCTCACTCACATAGGGTCCTTAATGTGCCAGGGGTTATCTTAATTCCATAGTCTCCCCAAAACCCCTTTCCTCTGTCCTGACCCCATAATGTTCCCATGAGTCAGAGTCGCAAAGACAGAGGGATGGGGTGCCCCCTCTAATGAGGAGACCGGTCAGATGCCCGTCTGGCCGTGTCCCGAAGGAACCTAGGTGACGCTTAGCCGTAGCAGTCTCAGCTTTGTGCCTTATGATAGGAAACTATTCCAATGCCACCATAGGCTGTGTGCCATTCACCACGGAATTGCAGACAGGTCCACTCAGACTCCATGGGCTTTTGGGGACCTTAAGGGCGCCCGCCCATGGAGCCACAGAATCAAACTCAGCAGGCAAACTAGCCTGAGTTGCACATTCACACTCACCAGAGGTTATTACATTCCCTCCTGCAGAATATTCCTACCTGTGAGGCCTCTGAAGTCTTGGGGAGTGATCAGGTCCCCCTTCCACTCTTGCCAGTGGGCCTGACTAGACTGGGCCCAGCCTTACTGGTTCTGATGTTGGGTCCAGGTCATCACCTGCCAAGTCTCCTCAAGTCCGATGGGAACAGCAGAGTGGGGCTGGCCCGAGGCAACCGAGCAAGGAAACTGTGGAAATTCATGCAGGGCACACCTTCTCCCTTGAGATCCATCATTCTGTCACCGCCTCGCTGTTCTCCCAAACTGGTGGCAACGATTGGCTAGAGCGGTTGGGTTTGCCAGTCAGGGAACCAAATATGTTACGGAAACAGGCTGGAATGGTGGCGGAAAAACCAAGTGGCACTTGGAGATCTTGGTGGATTGGAGGTTTATTTAACACTGTTGAGCTCAGAGGAGACCATTTCTCCAAAGATCTGAGTGTCGAATGCAAGTGGGAAGGGTAATTTATAGTTGTCAGCTTCCGTATCTGTGGCGGGTTTTCATGTGCGTGGCAAACAGGGCAAGAAGAACCTGGAAGAGGGGTCTCCAAGCTAGAGACCAGAGCTTGTTTTAGTGCCATCAGCTGTCTTATGATGTAAAACTTTATTCATTTTCCCAGCAAGACAAAAATGATAGTGCCCATTGCTGAGAAAATTTATAGTGAAAAGAGTACATTGGTAAAATCCTTTTGAAATGCAGTATGACACAATGGAACTAGAACCTTAAAACTATTCCTTTCATCTCACCTGTAATTCCATTCCCGGGTATATATCCTAAGGATATAATCCATCAGAAGAAAAGAAAGTATATGTTTCAGAATGTTTATTTCCACTCATCTATAATAGTGGAAAATTGGGGGGTAAGTAAGCAAATGATACTAGATCGCCTTAACCTATAATTATGTAGCCATTAAAGTGGTAATTATGAAGATTACGCAGAAAAATGTCTAAGGCATATTAAGTGGAAAAGAAGAATGTAAAATCTCAAAGTACATTTTGGTTATAACAACATGAAACTATGTCTGTGGATAAAGACCAGAAGGGAGTATATGAAAAATGAAAAAAAAACTATGTAAAAGGTGGAGGGATTATGAGTGATTTGGTGTCTTTGTTTTATAAATTCCAAGAGAGTGGATTGAGATAGTAGGGAAGGAGCATATACATCTATCTCTTCTCCTATCCAAAGCCTTATGAAATATAAGAAATATGAGCAAAGATATTAAATGTATAGTCACCCCTGAAAACATGAAGGAGCATGAAATGAACTAAGGTAATCTGTGGACTTTGGGTGATTATGGTGTTCAATGTATGTTCATCCATGGTAAAAAAATGTAATATTCTGGGGCGCCTGGGTGGCGCAGTCGGTTAAGCGTCCGACTTCAGCCAGGTCACGATCTCGCGGTCCGTGAGTTCGAGCCCCGCGTCAGGCTCTGGGCTGATGGCTCGGAGCCTGGAGCCTGTTTCCGATTCTGTGTCTCCCTCTCTCTCTGCCCCTCCCCCATTCATGCTCTGTCTCTCTCTGTCCCCAAAATAAATAAAAAAACGTTGAAAAAAAAAATTAAAAAAAAAAAAAGTAATATTCTGGTGAGTGGTGTTGATAACGGGGGAGGCTGTGCATGTGTGGAGGCAGGGGCCATATGAGAAATCTGTGTGCCTGCCTCTAAGTTTTACTGTAAACCTAAAAGCACTTTAAGAAAATTAAGTCTTAAAAAAAATGAAGCATAGCTGTGTATTTAAAAAAAATTTTTTTTAATGTTTTATTTTATCTTTGAGATCGAGAGAGACAGAGCATGAACGGGGGAGGGTCAGAGAGAGAGGGAAACACAGCATCCGAAGCAGGCTCCAGGCTCTCAGCTGTCAGCACAGAGCCTGATGCGGGGCTTGAATTCACAGACCGTGAGATCATGACCTGAGCTGAAGTCTGAAGCTCAACCCACTGAGCCACCCAAGCGCCCTGAAGCACAGCTGTGTATTTAGACGTGGGCCTGTCTCTAGGTTGGTGTCGCTAAAGTGATGAGAGCCAGCCTGATCCCCTTCGTGGGAAGAAAGTGTTCATATATGTACATAAATCCTTGTAAAAATGATACAAAGGGAGAACAGAAAGGGATCATGTTTTAAATCATGTAATTTTGGATGTTTGACTCTTCTGCAGCATGAATATATCCCCATGTTAATTATGGAATACAAATTGAAATGAGAAAAGAAATGACAACATTTTTACTAATTCGTTATCATTTTTACTGTTACGAATATAAACTGATATTTCCATCTATAATGAAAAATGGAAATTGAGAAACCCTGAGGGTGCCTGGATATGTTCCTCTACAAAAGGCATCTTTGGATATTGGCTCAGATTTCCAAATACATTGGGCTAGTTTTGGGGAGCCTGGACTCCAAAGCGGTTTCTTACATCTGTCAGGGACTTCCTCACTGGCTCCCCAACCCTAGGCGAGAGCTCAGGGACCTTCCTTTTCCAGGCCCAGGCTGGTGGTTGGCTGCGTTTGCTCAAAGGCAGGCTGATGTCCTAATCAGACAGCTTTGCCTGTAGCACTGGCATTTCAGAAACAGTGACAACTGAGGAGAAAGTGGAAGATAAGCACCGTATCACTGGCCAGAATGGGCCTTCCTATTCCTCAGATTAAATTGAAACATATGCCCAATTGTGAATTTTAAACAGTGTTATCAGGGTGTTTGACAGCTCATCCAGGAATATAGTATGGTTCTGTTGAGGAGGCAGAAGCTAGAATCCAAATCTCAAAATTTCCCTTTATACATTGGTAAGTGAGAGGCTATAGGTATAGCTTCCATAGACCTCGGATTCTTGTGTTTGTGTGAGTGTTGCAGGCCATGCCTACATGTGTGTGCTTGCACACGCACATTCAGATGTGTACTTGCGTGTGCATGTGTGTGCATGTGTGTGTTACAGCCCCAGTCTAAAATATTTTATGCTATTTTCCTTAGGAAAATATTCCCATGAAAATACTACCCAAAGATACAATTTTGGCATTCAAGCCACATTCCCAAGGCAGTGCTGGGCAGGATAGAAGGGTGGTGGGCAGGCGTGCTGGAAATAGTGTAGGGAGCACAGTCTGATGGCAGTTATGCTGTTTAATGATTTAGAATTTCCATTCTAACTGCATCATCTGTCTATCCATCCACTCAGCAAGGATATTTGTTAAAGAAAAAAGCCACAAAGATATACAGTAAGTAGATTATTAAATGTAGAAAACAGTTTAAGTATCAAATCTTCATGGAATTACTTTTGAAAATGGTTCCTTTCCAAGAATCTTTTAAAGTTTAATTTTAACACAATTTTTAAATAACTGATGTATTTATGGCCATAATTTTGTGTTCTTGAAAGGAGTAGCTCGTATCAAGATGTTGCCAGCTTGTACATCCTGTGCAAGGTGTGTGGGGCTGAGACAGCTGTCAAAGAAGGGGTGTATATGTGCGTGTGTGTGGTTGTGTTTATGTGTATGTAGCTGTGTGTGTGTGGTTGTGGTTGAGTGTGTGTATGGATGTGGTTTTGTGTGTGTGGTTGTGTTTGTATGTGTGTGGTTGTGGTTGTGTGTGTGTTGTGTGTATGTGTGGTGTTGTGAGTGTGTGTGTGTGTGTGTGTGTGTGTGTGTGTGTGTGTAGTGAGGATAGGAAAGGCCAGGATTAGATGAAGAGCCACAGTGAGAGCCCCTATTTTTTTCTTCTTTCCTCTTCTCCCTCTTTCTTCTTTTCCTCTTTTCCCCATTACTTCTGCCTTCTCTTTTTCCTTCCCCATTTTACTCTATCTTGCTTTTTCATATCTACTGTTCTTTTCCTTTTCTCTGTCATCTCTTTTGTACAGTTATCAGATTTTTTTTTTTTTTTTACTGTTTTATGCTTTAAATTTTTTCAGTGTTTATTTTTGAGAGACAGAAGAGTGAGACACAGAATCTGAAGTAGGGTCCAGGCTCTGAGCTGTCAGCACAGATCCTGACTCGGGGCTTGAACTCATGAACTGTGATACCATGACCAGCGCCGAAGTTGGATGCTTTATCGACTGAGCCACCCAGGTGCCCCTGAACAGGTTTTAATTGGCAGCTAGAATGACCTGTTGCCTAAAAGTCACTAACTGAATGCCAAACCGAAACATTATAAGGCTGTCTAAACTGATCAAAACAAAGATTTCATTATGTCTTAATGTTTGCTCCTCTCTCCAAGGAGAATGGTGCCCTGGGGGGTTATGATGGTTGTTCAGGAGAAAGAAAAAACAAATTGAGCTCAGATTATTAAATTTTCTGACCTTCAGCTTTTTATGTTAGCGGGGAGAGTAATAGTATCTCCCTCATAGGTACTCATACTATTGTGAACACAAAATAAGAAACGAGGTAGGCAAAAAACGCTATCTAAATATTAGTTATGATTCAGTGCTCAGAAGGGACAGAGGTCATGGTTCTCCAAGGTTTTACTCTAAGTTTCATGTTTATGTTTCTAATTTATGGCTTGTTTGCAGCAGCCATGGATATCCATTGAATTGATGAAACCTTGGTATATTTACTGAAAACTTTCTGAGAGGATAGTAAGATATTCATTAAAAAATTTAAATGTCCGTGGTATTATCTTCAAAGAGTCCCATGGACTGTTTCTTGAGGAAAGCCCACGCATAATTATTCATCTTTGCATTCCTGTCACAGTGCCTGGTTCAAGGTTTACACTCAGTAAATACTTAACAGCATGACTGGATGGATCTAGAACTCCACTTGTGGGAGAGGATGGTGATCTAGACCATTATTAAACAGCTAATACCTGGGAATTGAGCACGAAGAGTCCAGAATACTCAAAATGATCCTTCATCTTTATAAAGTTGAACAGAAGCCATAGGTAGAAGCAGGTTTTGGAGTGGCTTGCCTTTCATCTTTAGTGTCTATAAACTCTCAGACTTTCAGGGCTTTTGGGTTCTTCAAACCTGGCTTTTGGGGGTACCTCACATACCCAGTCCTAAATCCTTCTTGTTGTACTTTCTTTCTCTTCTTATTTCCATTCCTAACCTCTCCATCCACAGTTTCTCCTCTTCCCAGGGACTGATTTCTTTTCCTTGGCCTCTACAGCAGCTTGTCAACCATCCAGTTCCATTTGGCTCCACTCTAGAATGCGTGGTGGTGGTAGTGGCAATGGTGGCAGCTTTTGGTCCCAACAAGTAGGCCGTTTATATTGCTAGTGTTAATCTCCTCCAGACGTGGCGACCTCTTCATTATGATGCTAATAGAGTCTCTGTCACATCTTCCATGTGGAGTTGTATTACCAAATCCTACTTCTCGTACCCAAGCTTAACATGGGCTATGCCCTCGAAGGAGGATAAAGTTGGGATTGGGCTGAAGAGAAGGAAAAGACCATCCCAACACAAATGAATGAGCGCACTAACATTTTAGTACAGAGAATATTCACTGAGGATCTAAAATTTTGTTCCTTGTACACAGACCACCAGAGCTCATTATTTTCAGTGGAAGCTGAAGTTGCCAGTGCCATTGGGGTTGAAAGAAAGATCTTTTCTGGAAGCTGAAAGTAAAGAGAATGAACCAGAGCAACTGAGAGTGAGTTGTGTGTGAGAGCAGGCAGAGTCCAGGCTCATTGGTCAGTAGTGAAGGGGTCAGAGAGCATTACTCGTTGGAAGAAGTGAAAGGGAGAGGCTGGTGTATGGTGCTGATGGCCAGCAGCTGAATTCCCTGATAAAAATTTTTCTTCCTCAAAAGCTGTCCCATGAGCAGCACAAATGGGGTCCTAGCTCCATCACTGCATGGCTTTGGAACCTTAGGCAAGTATCTTGAGCTCTCTGAATCTGAATTTCTTGACCATAAAATGGGGTGATAGTAATAGATAATATCTGCTCTGCCTATTTCATAGGATTGTTGCAGCATAAAAAAGGACAAAAATAAATGACCCAAAATGTTAATCAAGTGCTTGTTTTAGGTGAACCAACAGGTCTCACATAGAATAGGAATTATGAGCCAAAAGCCAGAATTACCACTCATTTGTAGGTCCCTGTGCCAGTGTATGTATTTTTTTCCTTTATTGGAAACTTAATCAGTATATTTGAAAATCCTATTCATTGGAAGTCACTTCAATCCAGAATTGAGCCAATATGTTTTGTAATTAATATAGATACAAAGCAAAACTAGGTTTTTAAAATATTTAACTTGACTTTATCAAATTGATACTATATCAGATTCAGGTCTCAGACATTAGCTTGTGATGAAGTATCCTTTTCAGACACTCACTGTTATCTATGTCAGTGCTTTTAATAATCTCTTACAAGTGCAGCCAGAGTAGGCTCATCTCTCAGGATGTCTGCCCTCTTTAGTGTGGGCCCTGGCCATTAGGGCTTAGGAAGCTCGGCTGTGACACAGTCACATTCTACCCATTTCTTGCTGTCCTTGCCTGTCAGCCTTCTGACAGGGGTGGGTTTGTCACTCTATGAGCTGGCTCCTCAACTGACATTTAGCCATAGTGGCTTACATTGGTCTTCAGATACCTAGAATCTGGCCTAATTAACAAGGCCACCCACACCCCTCCCATCTCCTCCCCAGGAGCCTCCCACAAAGACCAACTTTGGAGTGAGTTTAGTGCTAAATTCTTACCTCGGAAACCTGGCTTTTGATTCTGGCTCCTTGTTATGCAGGGAGGGGACTTAGCGTTAAGGAGATGAAAACACATCTGACTGTCTGGGAAGATGAGATCCAGAGTTGCTGGGCCCAGAGACAGACTCAGGTATGGGCAGGGGGCCTGTCAGGGGAACCTGAGTAGGAAGGGGAGGAAGTGGACGTGGTGGTGGTTATAGTAGGGTTTCAGTGGTGGGCAAAGCAGATAAGTGCAATTACCGTAAACTCGTAAATGTGGCCGTTCTCACCGCAGACTTGTGATCCACAAATGGAGGGGTGTCCAGGAGACAGGAGAGTGTGCTGGTTCCATCAGTAATATGTGACTTGATAAGGCTCCTTAGAGGCAAGCTCAAATGGATTGATAGTGAAATACAATCTTATTGGTAATAAAAGGAACCTGGCCATTATTGAGATGTATGCTTAATGATCAGTTAAACCTTATGATGATGTACTTAATTCTGATTTGAGAGAGGATATTTCGCCAGGGTATGAAAGAACGTATGAATATATCAAAGTGCTTATTTTCCCTCTTTTGGTTTTGGGGATAAGAGGACATTGCATTCAAGTTGAAAAATACCCCTGTACTCATGTTGTTGAAAAGAAAGGGCTATTTCATTGCTATGGATGGGGTTGGATGGAGTCTCTATCCTCAAATAGAAGAACTAAGGCAGTCAACAGCATAAAACAGATAGATACAGATAAAATATAGTTAGCTCTCAACTGTCTGTGTGTGGCTTACATTTTTATAAGTTAACCTATGGCAAATGCATGCAAATCTCTCATGGCTGATTGCAGATATGCACAGAATGGAATGCAAAGTTGTTGGTAAGTTAGATTAAGCCAAATGCAAAAGATGCAAAATTCATAATGAAAACAACTGGTTACTAATAAATCCATTCTTTATTCAACACATATTAAAGAGTACTTCCTGTGTATCACATACCGGAAAAAACATACAGACTCTCTCAACTCGTGGAATGGACCCTCGGGTGCAGTGGAGATGACCCTACAGCAAAGAGTGATCAAGGAAAATAGTATCCAATAGTGAGACAGCGCCAGTGATTCTCAAAGGGTGGTCCTAGATTAACCGCATCAATGTAACATGGACGCTCGTTTGAAATGCAAATTCTCACAGTGCTCAGATCCACTGGAGACCAACCGAATCAGGAACTCTGGGGGAGTAGTCTAGGAATTTGTGTTTTAACAAGTCCTACAGGTCATTCTCATTGTCAAGGTTGAGAACCATGGCCCTGTGCACAGAAGTAACATTGCTAAATGTAGTTGAGAGTGCTCAGGTATTTCATTTGGATTGGGTGCTGAGGGAAGAGCTGACATTTAAGTCAAGATCTGAATGTCAGGAAAACCCATCCCTGGTTCCAGACAGAGGACAGAGACCCTATGTTGGGGATGTACGTGGCATATTTGAGGAGCAGAAAGGTTGATATGGCCAGAGCATAGCAGTCAAGGGGGAGAGGGGTTCAACTATGGCCAGAAGTATAGGCCAGGCTCAGATGGTGGTGGACAGGCCTTCTCAGATTTAAATTTTTTTTTTTTTTCCAACGTTTATTTATTTTTGGGACAGAGAGAGACAGAGCATGAACGGGGGAGGGGCAGAGAGAGAGGGAGACACAGAATCGGAAACAGGCTCCAGGCTCTGAGCCATCCGCCCAGAGCCCGACGCGGGGCTCAAACTCACGGACCGCGAGATCGTGACCTGGCTGAAGTCGGACGCTTAACCGACTGCGCCACCCAGGCGCCCCAGGGCTTCTCAGATTTAATGGGCATATGAATCACCCAGGGATTCTGCTAAAGTGAGGATTCTGGTTCAGTAGCTCTGTGGGTGAGGATTGAGACTGCATTTTAGCAGCCTGCATAATGCTTCTGCTGCCGGTTCACGGGCCACACTTGTGGTAGCAAGGGTGTAGAGTTGTGCAATTGCAAAATGCAGTCCAATACCAAAGCTCTGTGGGTATGTGTATGGTGGGTTTGGGTTTATTTAAGTTTTCTCCTGGCTTATCAAGCTTTGACATACACTGAGGCATTGTTCAGTGAGGGGAAGGTTGATTGGATCAGGTTGTAATTGGGACACTTGGAAAGTTTTTGCAACTAATTTAAAAATAGAGGGTATAGTTTAGTGCTTAGTGGCAGAATCTGGGTAGGTGTGGCTTGTCTGGACCTCAAGAGGGACAAAGGAAGGTTTGGTTCCTTCAAAACACAGCTGTGTCATTCTCTCCCACTCAGGTGCTGTGCTTTTGGAATTCTTAAGCTGACCAATGGCGACTTCTCTTTATGCTGACTTTTGTTCAGGGTTTTTCTCCCTGCTCAACTCCTTCCTCAGTGGCCTTTGGACTATCTAATCCTTACCTTTCTCCCAAGTCTTAGCTTCCCATTAGTGGTCCAAATTGTGCAGATATTTAGTTTGCCCTCCATCCATTAACTCCTTCTTTAGTGCCAAGACCTTGAGATCTGCTGAGGGACATTCCCTCATGAGCCCAAGGCTGAGGACCTTCAGGTGAAGCCCTGTGCCCCAAAACTCTATCCACTCAAATTATGTTGGACCCACTGTGGGGACCTCTTGTGTTTCCCAGCCTCATCCTATGTCCCTGCCAGATTCAGCATCCTACCTGTGCATCCCAGGGCATCTGACAATGATGTGTCCCTGATTGTTGTTGCCACTGGGGTTGTCCCCCTGTCCCTGCCACATGGTCTTTCCCATGGGCAATCTTGCCCTGGAAACTTTCTTCCTGGGAGTTAGTTTTTTTTTGCTCCTTTGCTCTCTGCTGCCCTCTACTGGGTCTCAGGAGCCAGAGCCCTTCACCTTGCTCTACCTTAGAGCTCTTTTGTTGTGGGTACTAAGTACAAAGCAAAGTCCTCTTCCCACATTCGTTCTTTACTTTTCCTGCTCAGCAAACACTAGTGAGGATTTCCTATGTGCCTGGAACTGTACAAGGCTCTGGGACACAAAGGTGGACAAACAGCCCCTGTCTCTTAGGACCTCATTGTCTAGAGTTAAGACAGAAAGATAAATGACAATTGGAACATGGCTTGAGAAGGGCCAGATGAGAGAAAGGCACAAGAGGGATAGAGCTGGGAGGAAAGAAACCTTTGCATTGCTTGGGGAAGTACGAAAGGCTTCAGTGGAATTCAGGATTTGAGTGGGGTATTAAGGGATGGTCAGTAGTGGGCAGGTTGCTGGGGTCTCAGATTGATAGATTAGGAAGGATAGAAAGGATACTAGAAATTACATTTTGGCTTACTTGATAATGAGCCATCCAGAGTGTTAGAGGACAGTGTCATAGATCATTTAAATTCATATTATCTTTGCCTTGAGGTTTAAGCACTAGGGTCTTTTTATAATCCTGCTGCCTTGTATTTAAGCATATAAAAAGACACACACAAAAAGAAGCACCAGGGTTTTCCTGTTTAAAATTAGGCCCAAACCCCACAAACAACCAAACAACCGAATAAATAATACACCCACAGAAAACCAAAGCAATAAAAATCTCTTAAAGAAAGAAATAGGTTTCCATGAATTTCTATATTTTTTGAAGAGAGAGATTGTATGCTTAGTCTCTCCTAAAAGCTGAGGAATAGTTTCACTTTTATATTATATGAATTTCTGTGATATATACGAAATAAGAACAGTAAATACATTATCCTCAGAAAGATGTTTTGTTCCTGTTGCTGGTGAAAAATATTAGCTCACTAACACTTCACCCCCCCTCCCCCCCAATTATGCTATTCTTTCACTGGAGCGCTGCTCATCAAGATAACTGACAGCTTCAATTGTTATTTGTAAAAAAGTTGACATTCAGGCTGGGCATCTTGCCCGCAAAATGGTACAGGCTGAGGATGAATAGTAAGTTAAGGAGCCTGCCTACCTCTCCTCTCCCAGTGCCCTTAGCAGGAGGTACAGTAAACAGCATCTGGCTTAGTAATGTAAATGGGGAGGCATTGGAACTCCAAGGAAGATGAAGTTGTTACATCCTTATCTGGATAAAAGTTGAAAATGGAGAATTCTCAGCTCACTGGTTAGTGGAGCTCATGTCTCCTCATCAAGCATGGTCCTTGACTTACCTCTTTTTATGTCCCTGGTTCCTCTCATAGGATCTGGCTCATGGTAGGTGTTTTTTCAGAATGTTAGTATAATTCGGTTGAATTTTATTGCCCTTTGGACAGAAGTACCATCTTTATGTCTTCCTAGTTGGTAGCAGTCCTAGAAAAGAGTTTGCTTTGCTGAATATTCCATGGCACACACATAGACTTGTCACAGGAACTATGGAGGGGCCTTGTTTCTTTATACTCATTATGTTCCCTTTTCTGATTTTTTTTTTTACGTTTATTTATTTTTGAGACAGAGAGAGACAGAGTATGAATGGGGGAGGGTCAGAGAGAGGGAGACACAGAATCTAAAACAGGCTCCAGGCTCTGAGCTGTCAGCACGGAGCCCGACGCGGGGCTCGAACTCACGGACCGTGAGATCATGACCTGAGCCGAAGTAGGCCGCTTAACTGACTGAACCACCCAGGCGCCCCTCCCTTTTCTGAATATTCAGGCTGCCCCCGTCCTTGACACAATCTTTCTAGTATGATTCAGAAAGCCACTAACAGCCTTTGCCAGTCCTTCCTTAGGATTCATCTCTTTCCTGAAATAATTCGTGAGTAACTGAGCTGTGACAACAAAGAGGAGACAGATAGGTGTCAAGACAAACCATAGAAAAGTCTATTTCTCCTGGAGTATGAGTGCCCAGTGAAAGAAGTGTGACAAGAATTGAAGAGAAGGCTCTGACGGAAAATCTGTACCCCAACTAGAAGGATAAAATAAATAAGTCTGAGGGATTGAGCTCACTACTCAAAGAGCCTCTTACACTTTTACAGTCATAGAATATGGGACTCGAGAGTCTTTAATAATCCAGTATTGAAAATTTGTGTTTTTTATGAATGGCATATTTGTATTGTTCAGAAAAAGATATTCTGATTTACTAAGGCTTAAAGAGAATAGGGTTTTCTTTATTTTTTGCCAAAGAAGTCTGGTAGTATTGGTTAAGTGGCTCAAATATATCAAGACCTATCATCACTGCAGTTTTCCTGGACTTTCTTTGTTGCCTCTTTCTTCACAGTTGAAAGAAAGCTGCCATTGTGCTAGACCTCATGGTTGTATTCAGGGCAGGAAGAGGGGGGTGGGAATGGTATTTATTGCATGTTTGTGCCTTTTATAGGAAAGCAAAATTCTTCCAGAAGTTCTTCACATGCTTCCTTTTATATCTCTTTAGCCAGAACTGGACGCATAGGGCCTCCCCTAGTTATAAGAGGAGCGGATAAAGTGGAGACTGGATCCAGTGCTGTCATTGACAACACTGAGGGGCTGTTAGCAAGAAGGAGTTGGAGTCAGCGACAGCATCTATCACAGATGGAGAAGCATATCAGTACTCAACACTGGTGGACAGAATATTTTTAAGAATACCTCACTATTCACATGACTCAAGCAAATTAATGCTAGGCTGTTATTGCCAATTATCATGCCAATGGTTTGGCAGAATATAAAACTGATATGGGTTATCTGTTTTTGACCAGTCTGGGTACCTGCAAGTGGCTCTGATAGTCAGGTAAGGTTATCCTAGTGAGGTTTATTTGCATTATGAGACACAGTATGCATTTTTGTGTGTTGTAATTCTATTACCTAGTGGTACTGAGCTTATATAATAGGCTCTTGGCGTTTGTCCTGAGACTTTGAAGAACCATCTCAGATTTATGAAAAACACTAGTGAACGACAAACTAACATCAAAATGCAGGCTCTGGCTCATTCACCACCTAAATGAGTTATTCCCCACACACTAGCTCACAGTGGGGGTGATTCAAATTAGTGCCTTAGCAAAATTACAAATTGCTTTGTGTCATGGTCATCCAGGATCTCTCACAAATCATCAAAACCATGAATGTTAAATTTGCAGGTGGAATAATGCCTACTCTGCATTCTTCAAAATGCTTTCATATCATCAGTGACATACAGCATAATGTCAAGTTTTAGGTATTTAAGAAAATATTGAGGGGCACCTGTGTGGCTCAATCAGTTAAGTGTCTCTTAATTTTGGCTCAGGTCATGATCTCGAGGTTTGTGAGCCCCATGTTGGGCTCTGTAATGACAGTGTGGAGCTTGCATGGGATTCTCTCTCTCCCTCTCTGTCTTCCCCGTCCACCCTCCCACACCATGTGCCCACTCTCTTTCTCTCTCTCTCAAAATAAATAAATAAGCATTAAAAAAAGAAAATACAGAAATGGCTACCATTTTACTATTTTCATTTATTAAGAAGTGATAAGAGGCAATTGTCCTCTTCTAACTGTGTCCTCAGATATTGTTCCATCTGACAGATGACCAGTTAGAAGTTTGAGCTTCCTTTGTCTTAACAGGCTTGACTCTGTCCAGGTAGGGCAGTTGGGAGCCAGGGTCCTGCTTAACATAAATGACCATAGGATAGCTGGGTTTAGGCCTTAACAGAAGGGATGGTAGCCTGGAGGTAAAAGTGGAGCAGAGTAAGTGGGGTTATCTAGCTCTGAAGAAAAATAGATGGTCAACATCAAGGAAAGGGCTGGGAATTGGGCCCAGGATTCTCCCTTTCACCTTTCTCTCTGTGCTATTCCATTGTCCCTCTCAGACTTTCTTCTTTTGTGTTTACTTTTATTTTAAAAAAAATGTTTATTTTTGAGAGAGAGAGAGAGAGAGAGAGAGAGAGAGACGGACAGACAGACAGACAACACAAGCAAGGGAGGGGCAGAGAGAGGGAGACACAGAATCCAAAGTGGGCTCCAGGATCTGAGCTGTCAGCACAGAGCCTGACAGAGGGCTTGAACTCACAAACCGTGAGATTGGACACCTAACTGAGCCAACAAGGCATCCCTTCTTTTTTGTTTTTTAAACACCTCCCCTCATGGATGGCATTCTGGAAAAAGGAGTATGCTAGGGTGCCTGGGTACATATATCCATACTCACCCATACTCAGACTATACCTATCTATGTGTGTCTGTTGGTATTAGGCCAACAAAATTGCCAATATAATTATACTTACAAAAATGGGAAGTATATCAAAATATAACTGGTATTGTAATCACCAATTTTATTGTCTGAGATATACAGCAGCTCTACAGGACTGGAAATCCATATGTTAATTTAGGCATTCCCTTGGTTTTATACACAATGTTCTCTGGAAAACTTGTAGGAAGTGAAATGTATAAGGCTTTAAATAAGATTATGTGTCTGTTTTGTTACCAGAGAACTAAAAAATATTCTAACATCTCTAATCACACCTTGCCTTTTAGGCATTGTCATCATTGATTCATACATTTTGTACATGTTCTTTCATTTTGTTATTTCCCTTCAGAACATAGCACAAGGTTGACCAGCTTGAAGTCAATGAGCATCTGATTGAGGCTAATGACTTATCACTTTCCGCAGGCCTAATGATTTCTCTCTTTGTCTCAGTTGCATTGAGTTAATAAGACCTCTGCTTCTTATCACGGTATCAGCACTTTCATTGTTCTTTTCTCTGCTCATTTTTGTAACCCAATAAGGAAAAAAATGCAATAAAATATTCATATAATTGTACAAACATTGCTTTATCTTCAGAAATGGGATGCATCTGGGCAGCAGTGCTGCTGTGAAATAGCCGACCAAGTAGAGATGCAAAAAATTTCTTGTTTGTGGAGTTAAATCAATAAAGTATAAATGCATGGATTGCTTAGAAGTTGGATACATGGAAATGACACCCTCCTATCACAGTTTTATAGTTGGCCCTCAGGCATATATTGTGTGTCCGAAGCTGGGACCAGGAACCAGTACTCCAAACTAATGTTCTTTAATTTATTCAGCAAATTATTTATTGAACACCTGCTATTATATGCAAGATGCTGTTCTAGGTGGTAATACTCTGTTCCATGTGATCCTGAACTAGAGTCTTTAGTGACAGTCCTCTGATTCTAACTTGAGTTTCATCCTTGTAACCCCTCTAATTAGCTCTTTGTCTTTGTGTCTGATGTTTTCTACTCTGGTGCTGCTTTTGAAAGAAATTTTTGCTTGCAACATGTACCCACTTAGATTTTTCTGTTCTCTAGGAGTGGAAGCCAGGCCATATCAGACTTTCAGCATCTCCATTAATGTGGCCGCATTGCTCTGCAGTGTAGACAGGGAGCCTTGGAAGAATCTCTGTTGAGTAATGATGATAAATGTTTGCAGCCCCTATAGCCAAGCATTAAAATGTAGCACTCTCAAGTGATAACCAAATGGCAAGAGAAATTCTTTCCTGTTGTTCTACCTCTAGTCTCAACATTGTTTGGTCCGGTAGGAAAGAAACTTTCATGAAGTGGTGTGGAAAATGAGTTTACTCTGTAAATGAGTCACAGGTTGTGTTCTTAGAAGTAGGCACTGAGGTAGAGCTTAGTGTGAAGGATGTTTATTAGAAATCAACACCTATGGAAGGGAGGAGGAGGAAGCAAGTTTGGGTAGAGGGAAAAGTTGAACTGTGATATAGTCTCACAGGCTGGGATAAAATATTTACAAAATATGTATCTGATAAATGACTTGTAGCCAAAATATACAGAGAATTCTTAAAGCTAAACAATAAGAAAACAAACAACCAAATTAAAAAATCGAAACAATCATCTCACTAAGTAAGCGTATGAAAGTAAGTAAGTAAAGATAGTAAGGAAGCATATCAAAAGATGCTAAAACATCATTTGTCATTAGGGAACTGCAAATTAAAAGAACAGTGAGATACCACTGCATACCTACAAACATGGAAAAAGAAAGAAAGAAGGAGAGAGAGAGAGAGAGAGAAAGCAAGAAAACAAGCAACAAAGAAATTAAGAATAAAAAAGTCCTGATAGTACCAGTTGCTGGTAAGTATTCAAAGAAAGAAAAAGCCCTCATTTATTTCAGGTGAGAATGCAGAATGGTACTGTCACTTTGGAAGACAGGCTGCAAGTTTCTCACAAAGTTAAGCATAGTCTTCCCATCTACTCTAGGGATACACTCCTGGTTATCTCTCCAACTGATTTGAAACCTATGTCTACACAAAAGCCTGCTTATGAATTAAAAACATTTTTTTTAATGTTTGTTTATTTTTGAGACAGAGAGAGACAGAGCATGAATGGGGGAGGGTCAGAGAGAGAGGAGACACAGGATCTGAAGCAGGCTCCAGGCTCTGAGCTGTCAGCACAGAGCCCGACGCAGGGCTCGAACTCATAGACTGTGAGATCATGACCTGAGCCAAAGTTGGAAGCTCAACTGACTGAACCACCCAGGCGCCCCCTGCTTATGAATTTTTATAGCAGCTTTATTCACAATTGCCCCAAACTGAAAACAACATGAATATCCTTCTGTAGTTGAATGGAGAGACCTTGGTGCATCCATTCAGTGGACTATTATTCAGTGATAAAATGAAACAAGCTACCCAGACACAAAAAGACCTGAATCCATCTTAAATGCATATTGTTAAGCAAAGGAAGCCAGTCTAAAAAGGGCATATGTTGTTTGATTTCAATTAAATGACATTTTGGAAAAAGTAAAGCTATAAGGACAATAAAAAGGTAAGTGGTTGCCAAGGGTCTGGGGAGATGGGAGTGTAGGTTGAGTAGGTGAAGCAGAGGAGATTTTTTAGGACAATGGAATTATTCTCTATAATATTGTAATTGTGACAAATGACATTATATATTTGTCAAAACCCGTTGAACTTTACCATAGAGAATGAATCTTCGTGTATGAAGATTAAAATCATGTAGGAAGTCTAACTGTATTGCAAATATATGAAGCAGCTTCACCGAAGGAGGGGTGGGGAGGAAAGGAGCTGACCTAAGAAACTTCAGAAATGAGTGGAATCTGTAAAACTAAGGGCAAAAGAAGATTTACATAAGTGTTTTATTCTAGTTGATAAAGTTGTGTCTCATGGGAGCCTGGGTTAATGATTCTGATAATGCTATACATCTCTACTGGAATTGAACAATTAGGTAGATGGATGGTGGGTGGTAGGAGCCAGGTTTCTTGATATTGGAGTAGAAGTTTACAAATAAACCAAAGGAGGAGGTGGCTAGAATGATCTATATGGTAGGGAATTAGAGTTGGAGATATCAGTACGAACTCATGTTTAGCCTAACATAAATATGGATAGTCACATATAGACATATTTATCGAGATGTGTATATACCTGAGTTAGTGTCCACACATACATTTCCTTGCTTGTTTGGTTACCTGAGAGGGCCTAGCAGCAGCCCTTTCCCAGCCAATAGTAATGAGCAGATCTGGTATCTAGATCATGGTTTTTAATACCATTCTCCAATTACAAGAAATCAGATGTTCTAAGACTAAAGGCAGAAATATACCAGATGAGCCTGGAGCATCTCGTGATACTAGAAAGTAAGAAAGTGCTAAACAGACAAACAATCCCCCCCCTCATAGCGATGGGGATATGTCAAAGGGACATAGAAATTCCAAGCAGGGGAGCTTCCAATGGCCAAAGCTGGACCAATTTGATCAAGAAAATAGTACTGGATTACAACCCAAGGTATAAAATCAATATCTGTGTGTTCATACTGATGCAAATAAATGATTAAATAAGTAAATGGGGGGAAAGAATACAGAAATATCCTATGCAAATGAAATTCAAATAATTGATGTGGATAATATCCCTTTAAGGATGTGGAAATAACTCTTGATTCCCATAGTGTAGGCTATGCATTGTGACTTCTTCCCAAAATAAAGTATGGACAAGGTGGGATGGGGGGCAGTAACTTTGCAGTCAGAAATCTGACAAATACAACCTTAGATGATTAAAGCCGAAATCAACAGTATAACTGGCATTGTGTGTAGACTAGACTTGATAGGACGTGATGATAATAGCACTTAACCTCTGGGGTCTTCCTCCTCCAAACCCATAACCCTGGTCTTTTCATGAGAAAAATATCAGAACGATTGCAAGTTTGGGACATTGTACCAAGAAAACCTGACTAGCACTCCTCAAAACCATCAAAGTCATCAAAAACAAGGACATTATGAGAAACTGTCACAGCCCAGAGGAGCCTAGAGAGACATGACCACTAAATGTAATGTGGTGTCCTGGATGGGGTCCTGGAACAGTAAAAGGACATCAGGTAATCTGAATAGAGTATGCACTTTAGTAACAATGTATGTATATTGGTTCATTAATTGTGATAAATGTGTCATATTAATGGAGGATGTTAGTAATAGGGGAAACTGTGAGGTTTATGGGAACTCTATACTATTTTGGAATTTTTCTGTAAATCTAAAACCGTTCTAAAATATAAAAGTTTATTGTCGGGGCGCCTGGGTGGCGCAGTCGGTTAAGTGTCCGACTTCAGCCAGGTCACGATCTCGCGGTCCGTGAGTTTGAGCCCCGCGTCAGGCTCTGGGCTGATGGCTCAGAGCCTGGAGCCTGTTTCTGATTCTGTGTCTCCCTCTCTCTCTGCCCCTCCCCCGTTCATGCTCTGTCTCTCTCTGTCCCCCCCCCCCCAAAAAAAAAAAGTTTATTGTCAATTAAAAAATGCAGGGCACACATTGTGGTGGGGACGGGGATGTGTAAGACATGACCCTGTCCTTAAAGAGCTAAAGTTTGTGAGTCCACAGGAGTATGAAAATATAGTTTAGTGTTCAAGTCGGGAAACAGATGCATAATCAGAAGGCTTTGTAAACCTGGAGTTTTATTTTTATTTTGTTTTGTTTTATTTTATTTTATTTTATTTTATTTTATTTTATTTTATTTTATTTTATTTTATTTTATTTGTTTATTTATGAAACCTGGGGTTTTAGATTAATTGTCTGAAGACATCTATTCCACATCCTCTGAAATAGCCAATGTTCTTTCTAAAATTTCTGTGAATACCAGGTTTGGGGTGGCAATGACCTTCCTGTTTCTAGGTCTACTTTTCTGTTGTGGATGATATCATGGGCTTTCTTCTCCAGCTGATGTCATGTGGGTCAGGAGCGAACAGTCAAGAAAGAATTCATGAGATATTTTTCAGTGCAAAAAGGTGTTT
The DNA here is from genome assembly GCF_014898765.1 of Herpailurus yagouaroundi. Taxonomy (NCBI): domain Eukaryota; kingdom Metazoa; phylum Chordata; class Mammalia; order Carnivora; family Felidae; genus Herpailurus; species Herpailurus yagouaroundi. The sequence goes on from NW_024412421.1 coordinate 32,048,428, forward strand.
TTATTAAAGCACGGGGACTGGACCTTTGGGCAGAACATTGCTGTACAGGGATTTGTGAGGAGCGATTGATTACACACTTAAAAGATTTTTTTAATGTTTATTTATTTTTGAGAGAGAGAGAGGCAGAGACAGAGGGAGACACAGAATCTGAAGCAGGCTCCAGGCTCTGAGCTGTCTGCACAGAGCCTGATGTGGGGCTCGAACTCATGAACTGTGATCATGACCTGAGCCAAAGTCAGACGCTCAACCAACTGAGCCACCCAGATACCCCCGTAACCCTTTTATTTTAGAATAGATTTACAAAACATGATGAAGATAGTAGTTTTACATATACAACTGACTGAGCCACCCAGGTGGCCCTGATTACACACTTTTAGGTTGGGGTAGGGGGGTAGAGACAAAGGAAATTTTCCAAACCATATGTTTTCCAAACCATATGGTTTCCAAACCAGTTAAAGAAGACTTACTTGGGGATCCTTGAGATCTGCATGTTGTCAAGCTAAGATTGCTTTTTGCCTCCAGCAGCATTTACATTAAGGCGCTTGTGAGTTCCTTGAGGAAAGGCATACTCTTCCTGTCTCCAGTCTTTGTCGATGGGGTGCAAGTTGTAAGGAAATTTAATTTTATCTACAATTCTTTTGCCTTTGTTCTCCCCATCACTGCTACTGTTCTCTTTGCTTAGATCTGTGCTGTGGTGCTGTTTCCTTCTGCCTGTTTTCTTCTTTTTTGCCCACCCACATGTGTTGTCAGACTTCATTGAAGATTGAAGATATGGAAGATGTTTACATGTCTTAAAGACAAAGAAAAGAAAAATACAGATTTGATACCCTGTTTGTAAGACTTCCTTGGCCGCTCCACCATTGGGAACTTCTCAGTGGTGTTCCTAGTTTGCAGACTCAAGCTTCTTGCCTTATCTGATCTTCCCTCTCTTATCCATTACTCTGGATCATTTCTTCTGCAGCAAAGTTTACGTCTCTTTTTATGTCTTGTCCTTATAAGGCAGGTTTGCGAAATCACCTTTTCTACCCCAAAGCAGACTAGAAAAGTATGTTTCTTAATAAAGACAAGTTCTTCTAAAAAGCAAACAAATGATAAAATAAAAAACAAAATAAGGTCAGGTAAAGTGAAATAAAGAGTAAAGTGTGAAAGTAAAATAAAATAAAATGAAATATAAAATGAAATCTCGGGTGCCAACTGTTAAAAATAGTAATTTCTTGATACTGCTGAATCAGGTCAGAAAACACATTGAGTATCTTCAAAAAGGAGGGAGGCTTGTTAAGCAGGTACAGGAGAATACTATCTGCATCAGTTGCAGGACATAAATTGGGATGGTTGCAGCTGGACCCTGGGAAGAGGGGATCTGTAGCCTCTCCCTTGTCTTCTCTCTGCCTTTCTGTAAGGAAGTGCCTGTTTCCTTCTCTCCTCAGAGTTCTTGGACAACTCATCTGCTTTCATTTGTTCCATAGCAGCACCCCAAAATAGCAGCCTAGTTCATTAGAGCTGCCTGATGTTTCATTTCAACTCTTCCTTGCTGTTTGGCTCAGTTTAGTCAGAATTTTCCTGATGTCTCATCAATCAGCTTTTGCTAGGGGAACAGAGTCTGCTTCACCACACCCATGCCCAGAGGTGCTCACAAATGCTGGTTGTTATCACTGTTATTGAGGTTATTATTTATAGAATTGTTTAGAACAGCTTCCCTCAGCCAGCCACAGCCATAGTCTACAGCGATTGTGTAAGAGTCTGTACTTTCATACATTCTTCTTCCTTCTCTTCTGACTCCTTTATCCTGAATCGATGAAGAGGGTCCATATTTCTTCAAGTGTCTATCTCAGTTGGGAGAAAGGTCAGGGAGTATAGTAATCATGACTCTTTTTGTTGCAAGCTATAAAAACCCAAATTCAACTAGCTTAAGCAGAAGAGGGAATGGACGGTAGTTTCAAGATCAAAGGTCAAGCTAAGGGATTCGGGGCACCTTGACAAAACATTTATGTATGTCTCTCCATTTCCCACCTTCTTTTCTTTGGCTGCTCTTTGCAGGCGGGTCCTTGCTTAAAGTCCCAGAATTTGATCCTCCTACTTCAGCCACCCTAGCAGGAAAGAGTCTGTTTTTATGTCATGTCTGTGAAGCAGTACCAGGGAAGAGCTCTGGGCAGCCCACCTCGGGTCACACGCTCTCTCTCCTTGGATCAGCCACTGTTGCCAGGGGTTCGGGGACTTGTGATTGGCCAGGTGTAGCCCCCGTGCATCTCTTCAGGCAGTGGTTTAGGGCACTATGACTGATGGCATCAGAATGGCAGAAGGTGATACAGGGCAGACAAGTCAGCCTATGTCCACTTCTAAAAGGATGCTACTTTTTCATGCCGGGATAATGAGTTTAAATAGATTTCTGGAAAGACACTGGGAATAGAGGAGGTAAGGGAGTCTGACAGGTAGAAGCTTTCCTTCATCAGGACCGCTTAGCCTGTGCGCCTTTCTCAGAAGCAGGAGAAAGCAAAACTCACCTGGGCATGATGGATCATGTGATTTGGAGGGCATGAGGTCCAGATAAACTAGCTTGGGAATACCTCCAGGGATCAGTAGAGACTCTCACTGGGGTATGGGGTCTCACCTGGACCCGGAACATCAGCAGGGATGAATGTAGTATCTTCTGTGTGCTTTCCACTGAAGCCTCTGTGCAAGAGGCTCCTCATTCTGAACTGGTCTGGAACCTCTCAGCTGGCCATGACTGCTAGTACTCTCATCCTGGGCTTTCACAAGTCTGAATAAAGAGTTTGAAAAGGTCTTTATTTTTCTCCTGCCTGAGAGGTTGGAGGCCCCACTTCCTGGGGGCCATTCCTAGTTCTGAATAAGAAAGTGGTTAAAGTGGTAGCATATGAGAGTCTTTTTTCTTCTTATTAATGGTTGCAGCAGATTATAAAATGAAACCCAGCAGGCTTGGAAGGGCTTGCATCCATTTCAAAAGCACCAGTACATTCAGAGGCCAAAGAAATCTTTTGAGAGTGCACTGTAAAGAGTGTTGTCAGTAGTATTTGTCACTGTAAGCCCTGGCAGGGATTCTGGAACAAGCCGATGCCATTTCATTTTCAGTTCCAATCACAGTCTAGTGGAGTTGAGTCAGAGGCCAGCTGGGGTCTCTTCTTAGGCTCAGGAGAAAGCTGCATAGGACTCATTCAGAAAACATTGGTGGAGGGCTTTCTTGTGCAGTACCAGCACCAGGGCCCTCCAGGCTGCACATCCCTGCCCTCGGGGAGCTCACAGTCTAAACAATAGGAATTTGTCAGTCACACACAACTATAGTTTAGGATTGAATAGGAATAGAACCCCGAGGGAGGTAAAAACCAATGACTTGACCCTGAGGAGGGAGACATTTTCTTTAACCAGGTAAAGAAGGGCAGGTGGTAAAGTAGGGAGTAGGGAAAGGAAGGATCATAATTTTGTCACTGGGGATTTCTCCTTGGAGTTCAAAGAGAAACATCAGAAAAAAATATCAGAAGTCTAATTGCCAGATCTTAGAGTACTTAAGTGATTTCATGATATCTCCCGAGTAGACAATGAAACATCCCAAATTGGCTTAAAGCAAGGCATTTTGAAAGAGTTATATATGAATTAAAATACCTTTCTCATTATTGTAGTACTTCACAATACTTTCCAAATCCAGACTTCTTTCTTCTTTCTCCATAAGTCCCATTCACTTAAGAAATGGGAAGACTGGTAAGAGGAGTGAACCTGCCAATAAAATCTTTGTCCCCAGTTAGTAGAGATTAACCCAAGATCTCTTCCAATAATCTTACCTTCTTGTGACATATAGATTCCACTCATGAGCCCTGAAAAGTTTCCAGATAGAGCGAGGCTAGAGTTGCCAGATGAAATATAGGACACATAGTTAAATTTGAATTTCAGATAAACAATGGGTAATTTTCTTATATGAGTATGTTCTGGCTCAGTCCAGGCTTGTTTGGTATCTTGGCACTAAATGAATAGTGTGGTTTCTTTTCCTTATCTAGCTTTATTAGATAGCATCATTATCAATGTCACATGCTTGTCACAAGTCCAACCACCCTTGTCCCTGTCCTAGCTCCTCATAGTGTAATAGAAGGGGGACTCAAGGCAGGGCAGGGGAAAGGCACTGGCTGAGCATATATGCTAACAAGAAGTTAATCTTGGGAGCATTAAAGGTCTGATTGCCATTCTAAACTCCATCCCAGGTTTGGATCTTGTTGTCTTCTACTGTCCACAGGATTCAGGGAACCACCTTCACCCCAGACGTGTGCAAAAGGAGAACAGAATGATTGAGCAGAATTTGGGTTGGAGGCGGAGCTTCCGGGAAGTGGAACCCAGGGGAGAGTGAATGAGGAGGTTAACAGGATGAACTGAAATGAGGCTGAGCATAAGGCAGTGAGTCCTCTTAGCTGGGCATGAGTGGTTGGCCCCGTGAGGGGGATGCCCTGAAAGTATAGAATCAAGGGCCCACAAGTACTGAAGCAACTGGGGCCATGTTGATAAAAGCAGTACTTCTTGAACTTTAATGTACATACAGATTACCTGGGGATCTTGTTAAAGTGGAGATTCTGATTCAGCAGGTCTGGGTGGGTCCTAAGATTCTGCATTCCTAATAAGCTCCCAAGTGATGCTGATACTGCTAGAACATGGTTCACATTTTGAGTGGTGTTAAAGAGAAATTGCACTGGACACTTGTTAAAAATGGCAAGGAAGACTTTATTCAATAGGGGAGAGAGGTTGAATTCAATGTTGAATTCAGCAGGCGCAGATGGGGATTTATAGCCTCCAGGCAGAGTGAGGGAGAGGATGGAAAATTACTAAAAAGGACTTGATTGGGTGTCAGGGGGGATTCTTGCTCAACTGGCTTAGCAGGATTTGTGCTAAAACCACCAGGCTTTTTGCTTAACAATAGATTGTCAAATTGTGAACATTCTCCCCTCCCCTCCTGCCAGGATCATGCATTGCTGATGTTTTATAAACATTGAGACAAAATTCAGTACCTCAAAGTCTTTCCAACGAAGGGGGCCCAGTGCATGCAGTGGTTTGCCCATTCAGCAACAGGGGGCTCAGTTCAAGGTCATCTCATCTCAGGGGCTTAGCCACAGCATCTCCTCAAGGCCATGATGGGCAGAGGCTCTACTCTTTTAACCATACTGAGAGCCTTTCCCATTATCTTTCTCTGTAACTTTTCCTTCTGTGGCCAACAGACCCCGAAAACCATCTAAGGACTCCCCAGGAGTTCCTACAGCCTGTTCTTGGAGGAGAGATGTCCACCTATAGGGGAGATGTGGGCAGAGGAACAGGTTCAGGGGTTCTGTTTCTTCTCAGATCTAGGACATGAGAAGACTTCAGCAGAGAATGTAGAATTAAGGAGGGTCCTGTCCCTAGGGTCTGGGGTTGACTTCCTCTTATGCTACCCCCCCTGCTTCATCCCCTGCCACTTTACATAGCCCAAAAGGCTTCTGTGACCTTTTCCTTTTCTGTATTTGCTCAACATTTGTTTCTTCCCTTTATTTACAACTTTGTTGCTTCATTGCTTTTAAAAATGGAAGCCAGTGATTTTCTTCCTTGTGAGGCAGAGGGAGATGTGAAAGGAAAAAGCCCCAGGACTTGGAGCCTGGCAACCAGATCTTTCTTCCCCACCACTGCTTTCCTTGAAGATATGGATATGAGTGGTGGTAAAAGTAAGAGAGATCACTTTCAGATGACTTGTCCATTGATCTTGGGCAACTCATCAGTTACCTTTGGCTCCGTCTTCCATATTTAAAAAATGAGGGTAGAAATCACTCTTCTTTGCCCACATTAAATAAATGGATAGGAAGGTGTTGTGTGGAGTATAAGCTGCAAATCACACATTGGTTACTTTTGCTACTAGGAGCAGTATTATAAGGAGAGAACACATTTTAAGAAGTTTTTTCTTCAAATGAATAAGACAAAGGCGTGGTGAAAACACGGTGTAAAGTTTATACAGCAAAAAGTATGCTTCCTTCTCACTGTAAGTTCTTTCTCAGAATAGTAGTTACTTTTAACCAGTTTCATATGTTTTCTTCCAAAAATATTCCCTGCACGTATAAGCATCTGCATATATGTGTGCATGTATATGTTTATATATGTAAATTTGTACGTACTTATTTTTAAACAAATGATACCGTATTTCTCCGTCTTTCTGTTAACTGTTTTGTGATTATTCCATATCAGCATGTTAGATCTTCCTCATTCTCTGTCACAGCTACACGTTATTTGATTGCACATCATCATATACTAATTACAATTTATTTAACCTTACTTCCAATGATGGACATTTAATTTATTTCCAGTGACAGCGTATTTCAAGTTATGCTGCAACGGCCATCCTGAACATTGGTGTATCTGTACAAGTAGAACTGTTTCACAATGTATCAGAAGCAGAGTATCTGGGTCCAAGCGTATGAACACTCTCCATTTTAGTAGAAATCACCAAATTGCCCTCTGGAGAAATGTCAACAGTTTGCAATTGCACCAACCCAGTTTTCCCGTATACCTCTACCAATACTGTGAATCAGTCTGTGCTTATATGAATTTATAATGCTATCTCATTGTTAGTTTAATTTTGTGCTGCTGTAATTTTGAGTGAGCTTGAACATCTATCTCTCCATAGGCTTAAACACCATATATCTGTGCACAGCTTGAGTATGCTCTTTTTCCATTTGAAAAAGCACATATTAAGAGGGCTGGCCCAGATTGGCCTGGCTCAGCAGGGCCGCTCTCCCCAGGGCGTATCTGGGGCTGTCTCAGCTCCTCTAGCTCCCGTGTCTCTGTTTGCTGCGTCTGGATGGTGCTCGGGCAGTCACAGAAGCCCTGGGCTATGAATCTGCACCAGTGCATCCATCCGTTTGCCCCCGATAAGCGAAAGCTGACTGCACAGTTCTGTATTTATTTATGGCTTTTCTTCCAGCCACAAGAAGTATTTTATTCCTCTTCACACGATTCCTGAGAGCTGGTGTGAAGCAAGTGTCTTCTCAATTTTACAGTACAGCAAATGGAGATGTGAAGACATGTAATTGGCTGTCCGAGCACCTAGTGGGACAACTGCCAAGTCTATAAGATGTTTGTGCCACTGGGTGGAGCATTGTACTAGGTGTGTAGAGATAGGAACTTTCTGCTTCCAGTTTTAGTGTGGATTTCTTGAGAGACTGGGCAGAACGCATTCCATCTGTCAGGTCATCAGACCACAGAGAAGTCCTGACGCCTGTGGAAAGAGGGGGAAGGAAGGAGGATTGGGTAGGAAGAGCCTCAGCTAATAGAGTAAATCTGAGAATGCCTCAGCTGTGCAGATGGCGAAATCCAGAGTGGAGATTGCCCACTGGAGGATCGTCTCAGTCAGAAATTGTTGGGCCCTGACACCCCTGTGTGTGCAGTCATTGGCTAGGAGCTGCTCCGGCAGACATTGACTGGCCTCGGCTTGAATCCTAGGCCGAGGATTAGGCTTAGGGTGCCTCCTAAGACTCTGCATTTGGAGGCTTTCAGCTACCTGCACTCCTCATGGGAGACTCTCCCTTGCACGAGCTCTGGGCAATAGACCTCCATGGTTGCGAGGGTCAGTTTGTTTGGGTGGTTTCGGTCAGAACTGGGGATGTTCTTCTGGGCCCCTCCAAAAGCTTTGCAGGTCTGGAGACATAATTATTCCAGGATTAAGCAGTAATTATACTCAACTCCTTCCTATATTTCTTTATTTCTCCTAAAATTGCTGGAGGTAATCTGTTCTTTCTTACTGTGGAATGTTTAAAAATATATTTCCTCAATTGTATATAGAATCTGCATAGTTTGGGACTCATCTGGACACAAGGGAGGGGCCAAGTACCAAAACAATGAGAAAATCCCATATTCTTAGGTGTTTATGGGAAGAGGGACACAATATGTCCAGATATCATAAGAGGAAAGAGGCACATGGAATTTTCAGTGGCAACCCTTCTTATTTGAGTTTTCTCAGGACCCTGAAGGTCCATATAACAGTGGACCTTTGATGCCCCATATCTCATGCCTGCTTCTGATTTTAGCCATTGCTCTGGAGGACAGTTCTCTGGAAGCTCAGATTCACCTGGCAGCATCATACCTGAAGCATACAGGTACAGAGTTCCTTTTTGTGTTCTGCCCTCACGTTCTTTCTGAGCTGTTGGAGTCTACTTGGGTCCTGGAAATGTCAGGGGGCTGATGTGTCTGAGGTCAATCTCAACCAACAGGGGATGAGAGTCTGTGGATGAATTCCCCAGGCCCTTGTCTTTCAGGTGGACAGTTCTGGGAGGCACTCTGTATTCATTTCTGGAGCTCCCAGGAAATGGAACCCCTTTGGCCAATAACTGGACCCCCAGTTATGCACCCTTATTTGGTCTTTTCCTCCTTGCCTATCTTACTTTCCTTGGTTCCTTCCTTCCTTCAGTCACCTGGGATTGCCTCCAAAAGAAACTACCTACACCTACTCTGTCTCAGGCTCTGCTTTCAGGGGAACCCAAACAGGGTTCACAGGCCACACAACCCTGAAAAGTGGGTCCTAATAACTTAGGCAGCTATTGTAATCTTTCTGTGATCTTGTGAGTGAAGAGGTAGGGAACTTCTTTCTGCTGATGCCCTCTTTATATATCTGTTAAATGGTATGGTGGGTTATGGTACCTTGTTTGGAGTGGCCTGAAATCTTAGGGTGGTTAGTGCAAAGAAACAAAGGAGATTTGGGCAAGAACCTATGATTCCCAGGTGACCACCACATATGAGGCAGCCTAGATACTCTTGACTCCCTGCCTCTAAACTCATATTCTCTTCACTTGGCTTTTCTTTAGTAAGTCCCAGCCTGGGACCATTTCCTCCTCAATAGATTCCTTATAAAACTCAGAGTCTGAACTATGGAACTACTGTAGGCTTCAAGGTTGTATTGTTCTGAGTAGTTGCTGGGTACCCTCAGATCTCTTGATTCTTCGCTATGTGCTTACACTTGTGGTCAATCTACATTTTGGCTTTTATTTAGGTCTCCCTGGTTCTGTCTTTGGCAAGTTCAAATATAATCCAATCATTAAGGCTTACTTAAAATAATTTTTTAAATATTTTAAAAATTATTTGAGAGAGAGAGAGGGAGAGAGAGGGAGAGAGAAAGAGAGAGAGAGAGAGAGAGAGAGAGAGAGAGAGAGAGAGAGAGAGAAACAATGAGCAGGGGAGGGGCAGAGAGAGAGGGAGACACAGAATCCAAAGCAGGTTCCAGGTTCGGAGCTGTCAGCACAGAGCCTGACGCGGGGCTCAAACCCACAAACTGCGAGATCATGACTCGAGCCAAAGTTGGATGCTCAAATTACTGAGCATCCAATTATGGCCAGGTGCCTGTAAATTTTTTTTAATTTAAAAAATTGTGGTAAAATATGCTTAACATAAAATTTACTATCTTAACTATTTTTCAGTGTACAGTTTAGTGGCATGAAGTAAATTCACATTGTTGTGCTACCATGACCACTATCCATCCACAGAACTCTTTTCATCTTGTAAAACTGAAGGTCGATACTCATTGCACAACATCTACCCATTTCCTCCTTCCCCCACACCTTGGCAGGCACCATTCTACTTCCTGTTTCTATGAATCTGACTACTCTGGGTACCACATATAAGTGGAATCCAACAGTATTCATCTTTTTGAGGCTGGCTTATTTCACTTGGCATCATGTTCTGAAAGTTCATTGATGTTGTAGCATGTATCAGAATTTCTTTTCTTTTTATGGCTGAATCATGTTCTGTTGTAAGTGTATACAACATTTTGTTTTATCCATTCATCCATCGATGAACACCTGGGTTGCATCCATCTTTTGGCTATTGTGAATAAAGCTGTTATGAACATGGATGAATAAGGCTCATTTTGATACCCCTTCCTTAAGAAGTCTCCCCTTATGCTTTTTGGTCCTTGCTAGATGGTGAGCAGTGATGTGGCAGTGTCTCATGCATCCTTATATCCCACTGATCGTGAACCTAGGAAATACTGGGCACTTAAATCTGTGGTTGTTGAATTCCTTGATTCCCATGCATTATATCCCCCAAAGATTCTGAACCTCCATAGCAGCTTGCTATGCAGCAGCTCCAGCTTGCTGCCTGGTTCTCACCTTCCTCCAGCGTCTGCAGCCATCTTGATATCTGTTAAATCAATGAGTGCTCCTGGACTCAGTATCTCTTGCTGCCCTCTGCAATCAACTTCTACCTAACCTCCTGGCCCTGACCTGGAAATTATGGCTTAGACTTAGAGTTAGGCTCTCTTGTTGAATCATCTTCCTCTACTGACAATAAGGAACAGGACTGTGAGGGGGTTAAATGAAGTGGTGTGTATAAAGCACCTAGCAGAGGACTTGGCTCATGCAAGTGCCCAGTAAATAGTGATCATTATTGTTAAGCATATCATTCTTTATTATATACAATATATGTTATATGCATATACATATATATGTATATACAGAATAATCTTTTTACTTATATTTTTCAAAAAAATCACTTAAGGCTTTCGATTATGATAATTGAAAGTTATTTGTATAGGTGCATCTGGGTGACTCGGTTGAGTGTCCGACTTTGGCTCAGGTCACAATCTCATGGTTTGTGAGTTCGAGCCCCACATAGGGCTCCCTGCTGTCAGTGCAGAGCCGGCTTTGGATCCTCTGTATGCGCTCCCACCCCCTGCCAATCTCTGTCCCTCCCTGGCTCATGCACACATGCACTCTCTCTCAAAAATAAATAAAAAACAAAAAATAACACACACACACACACACACACACACACACACACACGTTACATATATAAAAGAATTACTGAAATAGGACCAAAAAATCAAGAGTAATGTTTGGAGGCAGGGAGATTGTAATATCAGAATCCTAGGTTAAGGATAGTTGTGGTACCTAAGCCTCAGATTGAGCCCTGACCCTGTAGTTGCACCACAGAGATCATGAGAGACCTGAATTTGTTGCCACATCAGGTCCAATTCCTTTCCCTGAGGAGGTGGGAACAACACTCTATTCTATAACTCTCCTTGAGTTCTCTTCTGACTGGCTATACATATGGTAACAGAAAAACTGGACCACTACAGCACAGGTTTGGACCAATATTTTGTACATGGACCAAAAAACAAAAACAAAACAAAACAGAGAAGAAAAAAGAAATAAGAAACACCTCAGTTATCTCTTACTTTCATATTTCAGGGAACAGAAGAAAGAAGATAGCCCCCTCTGTCTGAGTAATGAGTGCTAGTGGGGGACCTGATCACTTCTTCCAGTGTTTGCTGAAGAGAATGGAGTAGGGCAAGGGGGAAAGGATCACAAAGGACGTGTTTGCGTCTCTATTTCATACTTGTTGGAAAGGGCCTCTCCTTTCTTATTGGATAGAATAGGGGAAATAGCCCCCTTTTGGATCAGAGTATAACTGTTTTCTTTGCAATGCTCACAGCACTTAGAGGAGTTCCTTGGGCAAAAGAGTTACGAGAATGGTAAAAAGAATGTATGCATGAGCAGGTAACGCTGTCCGGGGTCCTAGGGCCTCAGAGCTGATGTAGGCTTTGCAGTCTAATTGGCTGGATTACTCTTCTTGATCACTTATATCAATACTCAGTTCAGGCATTTATCTTCCCGATGTGTTTTTCTATGAAGTGTTGCTAAAGTTTGAAGTTGTATCTGGTGTGGGCACATTGAGCAGTTTGTATCATTGAGGATATCAGAATACGTCTACTCTCCCTACTCAATAAATATCACTTAAAGCATGCCTCAGGGCCCTTTTACTGCTACAGACTGAATTGTGTCCCCCAGAATTCATATATTAAAGCCCTAACCCCCAGCATGACTGTGTTTGGAGATAGAGCCAAAGCGAGGTAATTAAGGTTAAATGAGGTTGTACGGATAGGGCCCTGATCTGATAGTAGTGTCCTTGTAGGAATAGACACCAGAGTGCTGCCCTCACCCTCTCCCTCTTCCTTTCCCACCCCCTCTTCCTCTCTATCTTCCTCTCCCTCTCTCTGTCCGTCTCTCTCTCTCTACCATGTTAGGACACAGTGAGAAGATGGCTGTCTGCAAGCCAGGAAGAGAGCTCTCATCAGAAACCAGGTCAGCTGGCACTTTGATCTTGGACTTCCCAGCCTCTAGAACTGAGAGAAATAAATTTCTGTTGTACAAGATGTCCAGTCTATGGCATTTTGTTACGGTAGCCTGAGCACAGTAATATGCACACTTGTGTACTCAACCCAGGGACCAGGAGAATCACACCATCACTGCTACCACCTCCAAGATCACCTGTGCAATCGTACTTGTCTTATATGTTCTGCTTCTGTCATGATCATCCTCTCCCAGCTTCATCTAGTCAGAGCCATAGCCCACCTCTGTGATGTGAAGACCTCTGCCAGAAAAGGAGGAGCTCACTCCCAGTGAAGGGAGCCTGTTGGCCTATCCTGCACGGGCATCTATAGGTCTGCTCATAGGGGAGAAGGGGCGCTTGATTCTGCTCACACAGCCTCCTCCGTGTATTGTGGCTTCTGGGACATCAGTTTAAAATATACTACTAGTTTCTCATATTTCTTTTTTTTAAATTAATTTATTTTTTAGAGAGAGCACGTGAGAGCAGAGAAGAGGGGCAAAAGGGGAGGGACAAGGGGAGGGAGAGAGAGAATCTTAAGCCGGCTCCACACTCAGTGTGGAGCCCAGTGCAGGTCTCGATCCTATGACCCTGGGATCATGACCTCAGCTGCAAACAAGAGTTGGAGGCTCAACCAACTGAGCCACCCAGGTGCCCAAGTTTCTCAAACTTCTATATAGGAGTTCCTAAGGACAGGGGAGGAAATAAGTACCTCTGGGCATTCCAGAGTTGTAGCTAAAGTGTCTTTTGTAAACCTGGAATTCTTGGGGAGCCTGTTTTATCTTAAAAACATTCTTGGCGTTTTGCCTTACACCTCATAATATTTTTCTGTTAATTTTAATGTGCCATGTTACCTCAATCAAGTGTGAATATGTGTGTGTGCAGTGTAGAATTTGTATTCATGGGATTCACATACCTTGGCATATCTTAAGAGCCCTGGGGTCATATGTATGACTCAGTCTGAGAAATATGATTTTGTGTAATTGTTAGAAGGGGCATTACTTTCTTATTAGCTTGGTAGAATGAGGCAACATCAGCCTTATATATATCATAGTTGCTGTAAATGTCTATGGTGTACTAGACATTGTGCTATTTAATACTGTGGCCACCTGTAGGGGCAGAATGGACTTGCACCCAAAATTTGGTTTGGATGTTGGTTGATGACAGTACACACACCAAGAGGGATAAAAGGATTTATTATTTGTGTAATGAAGAATTCTGGAGTGAGCTGGGCAGGTGTCTCAAGCTGATCCGAAAATGGCTTGTGAGACCAAGGAGAGGAGACTAATTTGGGGTTTTTATTGTGGTTGTTGGGTGGGGCCTCGGTGAGGGGTACCAAAGGAGGGAGTGCCTGGGTTTGCTATCAGCTTGCCTAGAGGTGAGGCAGCAGGGAAAGAGGGAGGGTGAGCTTATGTCAGCAGTCAAACATCAAGAACAGAGCCTGACTATTAGAGTTTGATGTCTGTTATCTTACTGAATCATTATCACACACCATGAGGGGAGTTCCATGGTGATTCATATTTTACAGATGAGGAATTGTAAAGGTTCTATACAGGTTCAGAAGTGTTAAGTGACTTGCACAAGGTCACAAAGCTAGTATACAGTGCTGAATTTAGGCCCAGGTCACTCAGATATAGGTCTGTGCTCTTAGCTACTACCTACCCATCAATCATAATACCTGACATAACTTGCTTCTCATTTCAGGCTTTTTGGGATATGTAGATCTATGTTCTTCCCTCATCCCACAGTGAGCTCCAGAAGAGGAGGGACCAAGTCTTTTTCACCTCTGTGACTCTCTTGGCCCCACTGTGTTCTATAATGGTAGCTCAGTAGCACATGTTAAATTGAATTATAACATTATCCCTGAGGAAAAAGAGAAACATCCAGCTAAAAGAAATTATTAAGAGTATCAATGGCCACCTTTAAAATTTTTTAATTTTAAGTTTTAATTTTTTTATTTTAGAGGTGGGGTGGCAAGCAGAGAGAGAGAGAGAGAGAGAGAGAGAGAGAGAGAGAGAGAGAGAGACTGAGACTGAGAATCCCAAGCAGGCTCCACACTCAGTGTGGAGCTCCACCTGGGGCTTAATCCCATGATCCTGGGATCATTACCTCAGCTGAAATCAAGAGGTGGACACTCAGCCAACTGAGCCACCCAGGAAGCCCTCAGTGGCCACTTTTTTAACGAGCACTAACCATGTGCCACGGTTCACACAGTATCTCCAGTGACCTTGCACAATTAGTGGATTGCTGCTGACTTAGATGGAGAATAAAACTTAAGAAAGATAAATCTGGAAATCTGCATTTTGGCTTACACATCAGTTGCATAAATAAAACTTGGAATGGGGGCACCTGGGTGGCTCGGTCGGTTAAGCGTCTGACTTTGGCTCAGGTCGTGATCTCACGGTCCATGAGTTCAAGCCCCGAGTCAGGCTCTGTGCTGACTGCTCAGAGCCTGGAGCCTGTTTCAGATTCTGTGTCTCCCTGTCTTCTCTCTCTGATCCTCCCCCGTTCATGCTCTGTCTCTCTCGGTCTCAAAAATAAATAAACGTTAAAAAAAAAAAATTAAAACAAAAACAAAAACAAAAAAAAAAACCCAACTTGGGGTGGACCAGCTGAAGAGCAGTTTCTGTTACAAAGAACTCTAAAACACTATTGACTTGACTGCTTACTAGGTCAAACCAGCCATGCAGTGTGGCTGGTTCCTTAGAAGTACATGCATTCTCCAGCTGAATTGATGGAAATTCAGTGTTTGGAGCAAGTGGGTAATAGTCCATTGAATTCTGTACTGGATCTTCAGAATACTATATGGGATTATGGACTGTAAGTTTTAAGAGGGATATTCGTAGCCTGAAATTTATGCAGAGAAGGCCCCAGAGAGGAGAAACCCTGGGATCTTTGCCGCCCAGGGCCTGGCTAGAGAGGCTGGGCTGCATTTGGCCCAAATGAGAGGAGACTCAGTGGGATGGGAATGACTTGGTAACATTTGGAAGCTTTTAGCTAAGCTCCACCAGGGATGGGCTCTGTCCACTTTACACATGTATCCCTAGCACTCATGAGATACCTTGTACAAAAGTACATATTCGATGTTAAATGAATGAAGGGTTGAGTCACCTAATGGGTATTCTGGCTGATTCATTTGGTTACAAGGAACAGAGAGATGCTTACGTTGCACTTAAGCGTTGTTCAAGGCAAGAAGGCTTTACTGGAAAGACACAGGACAGCACTGTCTAGTGGCATTCTCTGTGACGACGGGAATGTTCTTCATCTGTGCTGTCCAGTATGGGAGCCGTTAGCCACACATGACTACTGAGCACTTGAAATGTGTCAGTGAAACTGACTTTTCCATTTTAATCAATTTAAATTTACATTTAAGTAGCTAATGGCTACTGCATGGACAGGGCAGATATAGATTTCAAAGGTAGGATCTGAAGGGTGGTTCTGGATTATGGGTGTCTCTAGGTGGTGGCTTCTCTCAGACGTACATGCTCTGCCCTACCTTTCTCCATCTCCATTTCTCTCTGCTTGTGCTTTGTTCCCTTCTCTCTTGTGAGAGTTTTGCTTCCTCATAACCTGAATTTGCCCTTGGCCATCCTCGCTACTCCTGTTCACACCATTAGTATCCACACAGGAAGCAACTGGCAACTTCCTTCGTGTGTCTTAGTCCCAGCTCCTGAAAGAGAAGGAAAGAATCTGACTGGTCCAGCTCATCTTTATAGAGTATCTTCATCAGCTACCTTTGGGTGAGGTGCCTGGTTGAATCAGTTATATCTAGGGATAAGGGGCGAGTCCTGCGATATGAACACAGCCCTCTAAGTAGTAGGACTGTGGGTGAGCAGATTCCCTTAGAATGGTTTGGGGGGAGTGTGTAGGCAGAGCAAACAGTGATCGGCCCTTGCTAGTAGAGACAGAGCTTTTGTGGGTCTCCAGAGGGTGGTGGAGTTTATAAGAAGGTAGATTGCAACTTACTCTCTGCAGAAGCACTTTCCTGTCTGGCAGCTTCAAGGATATTGAGTATCCTGGCTACTCTCTCAGTGCTCAGATTATGCTCCTCGTCTTCCTGTATGTGTGCCTCTCATGTGCCCAGCTGAGCCCTGGATTTTGGGGTCATGCTTGGCTTCTACCATTAGCCAGGTAGTGATCATGGTCAAGCAGCTTAACTTCTCTGTGCCTCAATTTTGTTTTGTTTTGTTTTTAATCTGCAAATAGAAATTGTATTACCTACTGCATAGGGTCCTGGAGGCTTAAGTGATATAAATGATATTATATCATTTTGCTGAATGTTCAAAAGCTTTTAGAACAGCACTGCCACATAATAAACATGTATTACCTTTTGAGAGGATGGGAACTCTAGTTGTTGTTCTGGATTTCATACAGAGTTTTCTCCTACAGCTGCTTGGTTTTGTTGACACAGGGTTCACATATCTCACAAGATAACATCTTTCTCTATGATATGTTATTTCCTGTTATTTTTGAGGTTGTGATCCCTTCTTTCATTACTTCCATCCTTGTTTTCTTCCTTCCTTCCTCCCTCCCTCCCTCCCTCCCTCTCTTCCTCCTTCCTTCCCTCCCTCCCTCCCTTACTTTCCTCTCTTCTTTCCTTCCCTCCTTCCCTCCTCCCCTTCCTTCTTTCCTCCCTCCTTCCCTCCCTTCCTTCTCTCCTTCCTTCCTCCCTCCCTCCCTTCTTTCCTCTTTTTGTAACAGTTTTCTTGGCATATAAATCACATGCTATACAATTAACTCAAAGTGTACAATTCATACTGTTTTGATTACTTTAGCTTTGTAGTATATCTTGAGATGTGGAACTGTGATACCTCTAGCTTTGTATTTCCTTTTTCAAATTTTTTAAATTAAAAAAAAATATTTGTTTAAATTCAGGTTAGGTAACATACAGTGTAGTATTGGTTTCAGGAGTAGAACCCAGTGATTTATCACTTACATATAACACCCAGTGCTCATTTCTCTCTCGAGGTGAAGGGGAGAGGGAGATACAGGCTTCCAGTTATGGAATGAATAAGTCACAGGAATAGAAGGCACAGCATAAGGAATGTAGTCAGTAATAGTGTTGTATGGTGACAGATGGTAGCTGCACTGGTGAGCATAGCATGTTTACACTTGTTGAATCACTATGTTGTACACCTGAAACTAATGTAACATGTGGCCATTACACTAAAAAAAAAGGGTACAATCCAATGGATTTAAATATATTGACAGGGTTTTGCATTACATCACCATAATTTTGGAACAATTCTGTCTAAAAAGAAGCCTCATACCCATTAGAAATCTGCTCTTCATATTATGGACTGAATGTTTATTTTTCCCTTCATAGTCATACATTGAAGCCCTAATTACCAGTGTGATGGTTTTTGGAGGTGAGGCCGTTGGGAGGTTATTAGGTTTAGATAAGGTCATGAGGGTGGAACCACCATGATGGGATTAGTGTCCTTATAAGAGAAAGATAGTAGAGCTTACTCTCTTTCGTGTTTGCAGACACCAAGGAAGGTCATGTGAAGACATAACCAGGAAGAAGGTCCTCACTAAGAACTAGACCATGCTGGCACCTGATCTTGGACCTCCAGCCGCTAGAACTGTGAGAAATCAATGTCTGTTGTTTAAGCTACCCAGTATATGGTATTTTTGTTATAGTCACCCAAACCAGCTGACTCCCTACCCGCCAATCCTCCACCCCTGGTACCTGGCATCTGTTAATCTACTTTCTGACTCTATGGATTTGCCTATTTTGGACAATTTCATGTAAATGTGGTCATCAAGTGTGGACTTTGTGACTGGTTTTGTAGCATGATGTTTTTAAGTGTCATCCATGTTGTGGCATGGACCAGTACTTCATTCCTCTTAATTGCTGAATAATATTCCGTCTGTGGATTTATCACCAGCTGTTTATCCATTCATCAGTTGATGGGCATTTGGGTTGTTTCCACCTTTTTGCTATTGTGAGTAGTGCTGCTGTGAATGTGTACAAGTATTTGTTTGAACATCTGTTTTCAACTCCTTTGGGAAGATACCTGGGAGAGGAATTGCTGGGTCATATTGTAACTCTATGTTTAATATTTTGAGGAGCTGCCAGACTGTTTTCCACAGTGGCTGCCCCATTTTACATTCCCACCAGCAGTGCCCCCGTTGTTTCTTTGATTTATCATTACCTCTACCTGCCATCTGACTTGTGAACAGGGACCTCATAGTCTGTTACTGATATATGTTATTTAAAAAGTGAAGTAAAGTGAAACCTAGTTTTCTTTGAAAAATTCCCGGCACATATTGAGATAATTGCATTTTATCAAAGAAACAATACAAAATAAAACAAAACTAAAGAAAGATTTGGTGGAGAGGCAGCAAACATTAGCGATTACTCTTAGGCTCACCTAGACTATAAACTCCTTGCCGTCAACGCCTAAGCTTTGTTTCTCTATGTTTCCTTCATGGGATTTAGCAAGGGGTTGGGATAAATGTGCATTTATCATTCTTCCATTTGTTCATTTAATACTTCACCTAGGGTTATTGTGTATGCCTATATAGTGGTGTGCAAAGAAAAAAAGAGAAAAGTCATTTAAATGCTGTAGTTGGCCCACCATTTACTCAATGAAGGTGGACCCACAGGCAGTAGATGCACTCAAGCCTGAAACAGTGAATGCAGGTTTGAAACCCGTGGAAATTATTTATGAATAATTTTAAGGGCTTGTCACCCTTTGACAAAAGAGGGTAGATACATGATTCAGGTAGCCAGCTAAGTGGGTGCTGATGGCTTTGCTGACAGTGAAATGGAGGAATTATTTGAGGGCCAAGAGAATCTTGAGCAAGGCGGTGTGAGAGAACTGATAGGCTTGTTCTCAGAAGACAGTGGTGGGGGGTTTAAGGATTTTAAAGAGCAAGTCTGACTTTTTGTCATTTTGTCCTTATCCTGCTAATAGCCCTGTGCTCCCTTCAAGGGGTGTTGGAACCTGGCAGAAAGTCATAGAAGATAAAATCCCTACTTTTGGGGGCCTTAGGGTCTAGTGTGGAAGGCAACAAGGTCACCTAGCAATTGCAAAGCCACATGAAGAAGGAAAAGATAGGGGTATGCACAGGGTTGGGAGTAATGCAGGGTAGGGAGCACCTGAAGGGGAGGTCAGGTGTCTGAATTTCCTAGGGCTGTCGTAACCGATTTCCACAAACTGGGGGGCTGCAAGCAACATAATTCATTTTCTCATAGTTCTAGAGGCCAGAAGTCTGAAATCAAGGTGCTGGCGGGGATTATGCTCCCTCTGAAGGCTCTAGAGGAGGGTCTTTATTGCCTCTTCTGGTTTCTGGTGGCCGTAGGCATTCCTTGACTTGTGGTATTTTGTATCATTCCAACCTCTGCCTCTGCCTTCACCTGGACCCTTCTCCTCCTCCCCGTGTCTGTCCTCTGTCTGTCTCTAAGGACACTTGCCATTGGATTTAGGGCCCATTCACATCATCCATCCATCTGTGAGACCTTTTTTCCAAATAAGGCCTCATTCACAGGTTCTGGGGATTAGGATGTGAACATATCCTTTGCGGTCCCATCATTCAACTTACTACATCAGGGAAGGCTCCCTGTATGCAGTAAAACAGTTGAGCTAAATCTTGATGGAATTAGATGGGTGAAAGGGCAGAGAAAGTTTCAGAAAGAGGGGAAGAGGGAGTGAGCATGTACAAAGGTCCTGTTGGAAGAGATTCTATGGTCATTCACAGGTACTGTGATACACTTGGAGTGTAGTTGGTGTATGTGTGGGCACACTGTGGAGTGAGGAGAAGGGAGTAAAATTTTGGGCAACAGAAGTAGGCAAGGTCCAGGTCTTAGGGGGTGTGGGATGACATGATAAGGAGAGAATACAGAAACTACTAAAGAACTTTAAACAAGGAGGTGATATGAGCTGAGTGGAATTTTAGAAAGACCACCCTGGGCTCTGTGGAGGGTGGGATGCAGTGAGGCTGGTGGCAGAGAAACTAGTTAGTAAAACTTCTGCTTAGTAAATGCACTTTGTCTTGAATCTGCCCTTGCCTTACTTTTATTTTCCTACATTAACTCATGATTTTTGCTGGGCTGTTGGATGCAATTTAACATGATAAGCCAATCTATTTACTTGTAATGCTCATCACTAATAGGAAACAAGATGCTGGCCTCACAAGGGAAGCTGGCTCAGCTCAGTTAGCAAAGTCCTTTGCATTGATGATGAGAGATGGTAAATAGATTGAGCAGGTTGATGGTGTCAGTTCCAATTTGTTGAGCCACTGAATCATGTTGTCAACAATTAGCATCTACAAAATATGAACACACATACATCACCCTTTCGGTAAAAGAATGAGGCACTCTGGCTCTTGCTCTGAATTTGCCACAAAATTCTCCCTTGTCATTGCTTTGTAGTTGCTGCTGAACTAAAGTCTGAGTGACTTAAGAATATTTACTGAGCTCCTTCTGGGTATCAAGTACTGTGTGAGATGTCCAGAATGTAGCATGGAGGGAAGTCAACAGCCTGGGCTCTAGGGAGCTCATGGTCTAGAGAGGAACAGACAAGCAGACAATGTTGAGGCCCTGGGGGTTGGTAAATTCTGTGCTGGTGGAAAGTGGGGGTGCTATATATCACCTAAACATCCCACAGTAGGGGCAAAAAAAAAAAAAAAAGAGAGGTGTGCAAAGGCCCTCTCCATCTCAGCTCCATGCTACAGTGCTCAACGGAGCTGGTTATCTCATTCAGTGGTGAGAATGCACCAGTTCTTAGTGGCAGCCCTGGGTTCAGAGCTCCTTTTCTGGTGATTCCTTAGGTGTTCTCTCAGTGCTCTACCTCCACATCCTCTCCTACTGTCCACTCCCCCAGCCTGAGAGGTCTCTTGCAGAGTGGCAGTGCATTTCTCAAGGTCCATTCATTCATTTGTTCTTTCAGCAAAAACATACTGGCTAGTAACTGCTTGTGATGCTCTGTGCCAGGTAGTGGGGATACTACACATCCAAATTCTATAGGAGTCCGGCCTTGAAGATGCTGACATTCCTATCAGCCACTCAAAGCAAGGATAGTCTGTGGAGGGGTAGTGATAAGGCAGGGTGGGTGACATTTCACTGGCAAAAGGCATTGCTGTCCCTTGGAAGGGGCTTTGGCTGGTTTGGCGGTGTTGGGAAAAGCAGAGCAGGAGGAGAAAACACCAGAGATGCACTTTGAAGGGTTTGAGTAGGTGGAGGTGGGTGGTGCTCACCTGATCTGATTCTTGGTTTGCTCCAACCCATGCTAGCATGAGATCTTGGGCAAAGGCCCTCGCTCACCTGCCTGAGCCCCAGTTTCTTCCTTGGTGAGCTGGGATATGAAATGCTCCACCTCCCTACTGATGCTGTGGAGACTCAGTGGAGACAGGGCCCAGCATAGAGTAAGCACTCAATTAATACCAGCTGCTTTTGCTATGAACTAGTCCTTGTGAGAGAAGGGCCTTTCATGACACTGTTTGCTTTTGAAAGGGCACCTAGGACCATATATTAATGAGATTGGAATGGAGGGTTTGGTTGACTATTTCTCTTAAGTTGTAAAGTTGCCCTGTAGCAAGAAGGGGGGAAAGGTGAGCCAATTCCATGTCTAGAGCCCTGTTAAAGGTACTTTATTTTTTCCTGGCTCTCGGGCTAGGTTTTCTGCCTGTTATTATGAAAACATGGCCTGGAATATCTATAGCCAAGAGGTCTGGAGCCCATGGGAACTGTCAAAACTGGGATTGGAACATAAATATGAAATGACAGGCAGCTTCATGTGCTGTTATTAAACTTCACAGCTAGAATTTTTGAAAGCAAATTATCATGTAAAAATATTCTTGTTATGTTAAACTGGAAATGAAAATAACTTATTTATTTGCTTAGATCAAATCGTTGGAAGCAAAGTTAGGCTGTATTTTTTTTTTCCTGCCAAATGCTTTCATGCGTCCCTTTAACCAATGGTTTAAATATGAATATTAGTTAAGTTGCATCAACCACAGTGGGGTTATCAACCTCCTAAGGATTGTATCTTTTCAGATGGTTCAGTGAATAGAGATTTAGAATAGGAGTCAGGAGCTTTAATGTTTTTGGCATTCAACCAGGAGAAAACTTAGCTCATCGGTAGTACGGGTAAGCTGTAGATGATTGAGAAATGGGCTTATTTATGGGAATTTAGGCTTGCCCATTATGTACATAGGAGCATGTGTGGGTGTTACCAGGGTCCAGGACTCACCTTGATGGCCACCAGATGTCACTGTTGAGTCACAGAAGCACAGCCAGAGGGGCTGAGCATCCTTCCAGGGGAAGACTTGTAGGAAAACTTTATCTGGCCAAACAGCTCATTCTTTTTATTTATTTATTTTTTAAAAATATCTGTCAAGATCAGGAGTCCAGGGCAAACTTAACTGAATTCAGGAGAGTACTTAAAAGTATGGAAGAAAATTAGGGCAGTGGGAAAATAAACACAATATTTGCTCTTCTGTATTCTGGAGATTGTCCTTGTCATTCAATCACTTTTGCATGTCTGGTCTCCCCCCATTCCCAGCCCAGAACTAGGCAATAAATGCACTGAACTGGTTAGACTTGCAAAGTCACAGAATGTCAGAGCATGAAGGGCTCTTAAGGGTCATCTAGCAAATGTCTCAATTCAAGTAGAGGGACACCAAGAGAGGAATGAATCACCCAAGGTCACAGTTAACTCTAAATTGAGAATCTCTCAAAAGGCAAATGAAGGTATAGGACATTGGTTTTCAAAAGTGTGGTATCTGGGCCAGTAGTATTACTAAGAGGTGGGGACTTGTCAAAAAAGCAGATTCTTGGGTGCCTGGGTGGCTTGGTTGGTTAGACATCTGGCTTCCGCTCAGGTCACGATCTCACGGTTCATGAGTTCGAGCCCTGCATCAGGTTCTGTGCCAACAGCTTGGAGCCTGGAACCTGCTTCACATTGTGTGTTTCCCTCACTCTCGGCCTCTCCCTCGCTTGTGCTCTCTCAAAAATAAATAAACGTTAAAAAAATTTAAAAAAAGAAAAGCAGATTCTTGATTCTACCCCTGATCTATTGAGTCAGAAAGCTTAGGTTAGGGCTCAAGCAATGTTTTTTTTTTTTTTGTTTTCTTGTTTTTTTTTTTTTTTTTTTTTTGATAAGTCCTCCATAGGATCCTGATTCGACTGAAGCATAAGATCTACTGTCAACAGGAATAGGGGGACTCTAGTTCCCACTTTCTTGTGCTACAACCATCTCCTTGGGTGCTGAACTGTGAGGGCAGTCAATTATCAGCTTCTAGTTGGAACTTGACCTCATCTACATAATCCCTGAGAGTTAAATGTATTATCATGAAAAAATTAATCTGAATAACAACGATCAGTGTAGGATTTTGAAATTCTCTACCCCTAAGCAAATTTTTGTCCAAACATTCAAATCTTGGGGGTGTATATATGATTTGTTTTACAAAGCTCTTAGTATTTTCGTTGGTGTCTCACTTTTCTTTCTCAATTCTAGGAGAGAGAGGTTAGTGTTATGGAGCATTTATGTGCCAGGTGCTTCCACATCTTCTTGGAGTTTTCATGAGAAATCCTGGAGAGGACAGTTTGACCAATGCCATATTTTTTATAGGCAAGAAATGTGCAAGGTCACACTGGTGAGGAAGTGTGTACACAGGAAAGATTTCAATGGCTCTGCTTCAAGTTAATGGAGCTTTATTTCCCTCCCAGGCTCTCTTTGCATTTTAAATGGGTCTTCAAGCCCCAGAAGGGAGCCAAGCTCAAATTCCAGATAACACTACCTGGATCTGAGGACAGAGATTTCTAGGGGGTAGGAGACATAAAAGAAGAGAGCCCCTGTGATGTCCTACACGGTGCTCTTCCGGAAGACAACCCACTTTCTGTGCTTGAAAAATGGTTAGATCCTAGTTGGGTCTCCCACGGAGAGGAATATTCTGTAGCTTCTGCCGTTGCTTCATGGTGTCATTTTCCAGATATGTTCAGGGCTGCTCCCCCTTCTTTGCCATGTGTTCTTCTGGGTTTAACCTCAGGCTAGGTTAATTAAAGATATCCTCTGCCGGACAAGGTTAGACTGGCTTCTTTGCAATTTCTACTGTTCTCCTATTTTCCCTTGTTTGTATACAGGGGAAGAATGCTTGCTTTATCTATTTTTGCTACTGTAGTTCTTAGGAAAAGCCAGATCCAAGCAATGATTTGGTGTGCAGTAAGCAACTACTACTTAACCCTTGTCTTGCCTTTTCAAGGTCTACTTTCTAGTTTCTTACAATAGGGAGCTGCAGAGGGGTTGCGATGAAGTCATGGAGGTAAAGGTAAAGGCACGCTAATCCCTTCCAGCCTCTACCATTAGCGTTTCCTCCCTAGAAGACACATCTCGTAGAGTTTGAGAACATTTATGTTGTTTTATGCTTCATCTCATTTTTAGGCTTTCCTCCTTCTTTCTATGCTATTTCTTTGTGATACAAGACTTAATTCTGCTTTTTCATTTTTGAGCAAGAATTGCATTTCCCTTTATGTTTAGGCACCCACTCAGCCTAACTTATCAGTGTGGTTTATTCTGCTGGGAGAACTCAGTGCTCCTGAGAACATTGTTCTCTTTGCCTTTTTCTCATTAGTTATTCTTTAAGTGTGGGCTTTGGAGTCACGCATTCCTGTTTTGAATCTCTGCTTTGCTTCTTACTGGTTTGTGCGAACTTAGGTGAGGAGCTTCAGACCCGTCTGAGTCTCACCAGAATTGAGCCGGCTCAGGAATACAGGTTCAGACCACTGGGCCATCAGGTCCTGGTGATGCTTCAGAGTTGCTGCCAGGAGTTGTGTGGGCAAGACAGGAAGGACAGGCTCACATTGTTCCCAGGATGCTGGCTCTGCGGGGCCCAGGCCGTTTTCTCTGGGGTGCATCGGAAGTGATGGTAACCAAGCTCAGGCATACTGCTGCCCCCAGGGTAAGGCTGTTCGTGGCCCAGCCATTTCCTTCCTCTCTAGTTCTTCAGCACGGATCCTGTTAAGTCCCCTCCCGCTCCTCCCACCCCTCTCCATCTATCTCTTTCTTCAGAAGTTCTTGGACTTGGGACCCCAATGGACAGGGAAAGTAGCTGGTTAGACTCCATACAGCTCATGTGTTGTGCTGTGCTCCGTAAAAATGCTTGATCTTTTGGTCCTTCAAGTTGGGTCCTAACAGAATCAACCTGAAAACACGTAAAGAATATACATTTATTGCAGGGCGCCTGGGTGGCTCAGTCAGTTAAGCGTCCGACTTCGGCTCAGGTCATGATCTCACAGTTTGTGAGTTCGAGCCCCGCGTTGGGCTCTGTGCTAACAGCTCAGAGCCTGGAGCCTGCTTCACATTCTTTGTCTCTGTCTCTCTCTGCCCCTTCCCTGCTCATGCTGTGTCTCTCTCTGTCTCAAAAATAAATAAACATTAAAAAAAAAAAAAAAAAAAGAATATACATTTATTCCAAGATCCTTTCAGTTGGAAAGCCCTGCAAGTTGAAAACATCATGTTGGGTCTTGCTGTTTTCCTTATCAGCCTGTGCATTTGAGTGGAGGCAGTCACCTTAGTGCATTTGTCCTACTGTTCCTTGTCCTTAGTGGCAGGTGCTTAACAAACACCAGATGAATGGCCGATTAATGTAAAGACCTGGATTCTGGCCTTGGCTTATGTGATTTTGGTCAAGTCACTCAATTTTCTGGGTCCATTTTGTAGATGGTTGACAATTATCCCTGAGTTTTAGATCAAACTCTCCAGGAGGAGCCTCTGACATGCAGATTCCAGTGACTTATTAAGGAAGTGCCCCTGCCTAGGATGGGGTTGGGGAGTAGTAGAGGAAGGGGAGGAAGCAGAGCAAAGGTGTGATCATAGGCAAAGTCTTGCAGCTCCAGGCTGATCCTGCAAGGAAACTCTGAGGTGTAGGTTTATTCTAGTCCTGTCTGAGACAGAGGGGCTGGACCTTCATATTCCTGCACCTCTGTGACTGGCTGAGGACTGGGGTAGGAAGGGGGAATATAAATTAGCAGACACTTCTAGCTCTCTACTCACCTGGGCAAAGCCATCTCCAATGGCTTGAGGGAAGTTCTCCAAAACAGATGTGAAGTCTTTGTGTAAGAGAGTAAGAGAAGAAGGGTGGGGTGCTGACATTATGGCTATATCATATCTACTTCATCTGCATTTCTGACACATTGGTATCAGATGAGAAAATATGTGGAAATGCTTGGAAACAGTAATGTTCCATTCCAAAGTAAATGGTGGTTTTTATATTCAATAAATTGTTTAAAAAAAAAAAAAAAAGAGTCTCATGCATCCAGAAGACCCAGAAAAAGGATGTTCATGTTAATCGCACATTCTGGTTCATAAAGCGTCGCCCTTAGATAAAATTTCACGTCCTTTGAGAACTGGTAATCCAGTGCCAGTTTTCAAAGAATTGTAATTTAAATTAACACTACAACTACAGGCAAGACAATTTAATCTCTGTTTGATGCTTCAGAAGGCATTTCCCAATCTTGTAAGGCCTCAGGGTCGTGATTATCATTGCACAGTAGACAGACACAACTGCAGTTAACAGACTGGGTAGGGGAGCGGGGAAATGGCATCTCCTCTCTGTTTTATTATGGGAGAGGTGCTGGCTGTCACTGTATTTACAAATGGATAAACGTTGGAGTGCTGACAATTTTTTGGGCCCAAAGCTTTGATTTTCCTTTAATTATTTGGCTGAGATGGGCCAAGACGGGGACTCTTACCTGACTTAATTAGATAATCTCAACTATAAAGGCACAGACTCTGTGATGTGGGGAAATGGGATTTTGCTTAGCAGTTTCTCACCATGTCTCTAACAGAAGCCTCAGGGTAGCTGTGCTTTAACACACACATTGCTTCCTATATCACACAATGGTTATATTTGAGTTGCCATTTTCATTGTTATTTTACATCATATAGGGAAACAATATATTTCCCTAGGCCCAGGGTGGCTAAGGTGGGGTTTTCCTTAATGGACTCTTCTCTGAACTTGTCCATTGCCAAATTTGACTGTAGCTGTTCAAAATACCCTTCCTTTGCACTACCAGCCTTTTTGAAACCGCATTATTGATGCATTTTTTAGATCCTGCCACATCTCCTGTATTAAGATAGGCATATATGGGGATGTAAGAAAAATGTAAGACCCCTGCATTTGGGGAAAATATGAAGAGGAAAAGAGAAGAAGTCTTATCTAGAACGACTTAGAAATGGGAGTCAGAGAAGGAGCAAGAAAAGGGAAAACCCAATATTGAGCCCATTAATGTGTCATGAAGATGAGGGATACTTCTGCAGAATATTCCAAGATTTCTTGAACTTTTGTAATTTCCCTGTGTTTGTTGTTTTCATTATTTTATTTTCCTTTCCTTGTCATGAGTGGCTGGCAGTAAAACCAATGCATTAACTGAATTGTTCATGAGACATTTTTCATACACTTTCTGTGAGCCAGGTACTGTGCTGGGCTCTGAGGCTGTGGTGATAACCCAGACCTGACCTTGTCTTCAATTCCCTGAGGAAGTTAGAGTTGGGGGTGGGAGTGGATACATCAATACTCAAGGACAGTAAGCCTAGACCATCAGGGGGGAAAAACCAAGGGCTATGCAAACATAGAGGAGGGGGTCAAATGGAAGAGGGTGAGAGGTGACTGTCTTAACACAACACCTCTAGTGGGTGCAGACCCCAGCCCTGGAAAAGGAGGGAATAGCAGGACCAGCTGACTTCTAGAGGCACCTGGTAATGTCCCATGGGCAGAAACATAGTTCTGGCTGTTGCCTGGGAGAGAACCAGTACATTTGCTTGTAGAAAGTTCTGGTGAAATCATGTGACTTAAAGAGGAGGTGCAATTCTAGGGAGAGACAGAATATACAAATGGACAGTGGTAATGGCCAGACCACATATACAAATAGAATCCTACTACAACCTCTGTAGCAGTTGGTCCCAAACAGCCAGTACTTGATTAATGACTCCAGCTTCCCTAATTTTGCCCCTGTTTTCAATTGAGGACCACACAAAGTCAAATCTGCTCTCCTACCCAATAGCATAGGATGCCCCTGCTTCATTTACACACCCAATAGCATTCCCAGGCCATCAGCCTCCAATCACAGCATGGCCAAAGTCTTCCCATTTTTCACTATAAAGGTTTTCTGCTCCCCTGCCTTTGAGTCTCTGCCAAATGCAAGTGATGGTGGCTGACTCCCCGGCTATAGGAAGCGCTGCTTGGTTCTGGTCTGAGTGCTCTTTGTTTATTTGTACAGTTTTTGATAAAGGGCATATCAAAGCCCATACTCAAGTGCTGACACCCAGTAACCACTCAGTAAATGTTCTCTCCTGATGGGGCACCCCCACCTTCCCAGCGATACGCCTAAAAAGCTCCCTCTGCTCTTCCAAGTTGTCATCCACTCTGGATGGAGGTGGAACGGACCTTTATTCCACCTGAGGGGCCCAGAAAGGGCAGCCCTGAGGGCCCCAGAAAGTTTGATGGGACAGCAGGTGAACAGCATTGGCAGGGACAGGACCACGCTCCAGTTCCATGCACGACAGCTCAAAGACACCTTCGAGAGCTGCACAGAGAAGACCAAGGAGGGGAAAGGGATGCCATTCAAAGGTGGAAATCTGGTTCCACGTCTACAGTGTTTTCACCTCCTCCAAGTGTGCTTTGTGATAATAAAGTTTCCAATAAGCTATGTACAAATCACCGACTTCTGTAAATCGGGTCCTACTTCCCCCATGATTTACACTTTCATTTAAGTGCTGATTTATCATCATTTCTTCCCCTGGCAACCATCCTTACGACTTGCCTCTTAGTTCTAGCCTCCCTGGCAGATAATTAATGAGCTCTTAATACGGCTTATGGGCACCAGAGGGAACGCAGTATTTAAAGACGCCTTTCAGGGATTTTTTTTTTTTTTCAGTAAAGTGAAGAATCCCTTTGTCAAGCAAAAAAACCCCACATCACATACATTTGGCAAATGTTACCCTTTTGAACTTGTGGACTGTTCAAAGGCAGTTCAAGAAGTTTGCTTGAATTGGGACATGTCAGTCTAGAGGTTTAGCTCCCCACCCATCCTCACAAGTATTCAGGGTGGGAAAGAGCATCTTA
Source organism: Herpailurus yagouaroundi (assembly GCF_014898765.1). NCBI lineage: Eukaryota > Metazoa > Chordata > Mammalia > Carnivora > Felidae > Herpailurus > Herpailurus yagouaroundi. Next base: position 32,077,606 of record NW_024412421.1, read on the forward strand.
TTAAACCTTTCTACTAACAAATTGGTATTGTTTTCTTCCCTTGTTAAAAAATATTTATTGAACACTTACTGTGTGCTAGGCCCCATGCCAGGCACTGGAGATATAATGGTGAGGAAGACACACATGGCATTTCTGTTTGTGCTGCTGCCCACAGCCTGTTGAGGGAGACAGATAGTGAGCAAATAATTATTTCACTGCACTTTTGAGAGGTGCTACCAAGAGGCCAAAGTGGGAGGCTGATGAAGCCTGAGCTGGTTTGGGGAGGGAGGGAGGTGGCCGGGGAGTTGATAGTTAAACCGAGCTTCAAGGGTGCATTAGAATGAACCAGGGACAGGGTGTTGCAGGTCAGAACAAAATGTGCAAAGGTTCTGAAGAGAGAAAGATCCCAGAGAGTGGGAGACGATAAGCCTGTACAATAAATGTGGGCACCATGGTGACAGTTCTTGTGGACTAAGAGTTTTGAATTGGATTCTTAGAGCAATGGAGAAATTATTAACAGTTCCAGGCAGGGAAGTGACACACTCAGAAGTACCTTTTGGAGAATTTTGTCTCCATTGTGGGGAATGGATTGGAGGAGATAAGGAAGGAATCAGGAGGACCTGTCAGGAGCCCAAAGCCTCTGTCCAGGATATAAGAGGTGGTGCTCAGTGGTTGTTTTCATCAAGCACAACCTGTAGGAGAACTTGTAGTGAGGGTTGGGGGTTTAACCCAGTCATAGAAGGGAGGAGAGATGTAGTCTAAGAACAATCAGCAGACTGCCTCGTCTCATTCCAGCCCCCAGCTCCACCCTGGGGTGGTCCCGGCTTCCCTAAGGCAGGCACAGATGCACGCATCACCGACAGCCTGCCTACATGTCCACCATGCAGGCTTTAGAGAGAGGGCTTTCCTCAAGGGCTCTGACTTAGAACTGGGATCAGGATGATGGTCTCTTTATGTGGGTTTGATAAGGAGGATCTTCCTGATACAATCCCCAATCTTCAGGGGAGTATTTAAATATTTAAATGTTTATCTTCGTGGCCCCTCTTATCAGACAGCAGCTGGAAGTTCTCAAATGTCAGTGGGCAAAGGAGTCCTTTGGCGGGGGGGGGGGCGGGGAGAAGCTTCCTCAAAAGGCAGGTTCTTGGACCTTACTTCCAGGTATTCTGTTTCTTGTCTGTGGCTTCGGAATATGCATTTATTTTTTTTATTTAAAAATTAGAAAAATATGTTATTTATTTTTGACAGAGAGAGAAAGAGAGAGAACAAGGAAGGGGCAGGGAGAGAGGGAGATACAGATTCCAAAGCAGGCTCCAGGCTCTGAGCTGTCAACACGGAGCCCGATGTGGGGCTTGACCTCACAAACTGTGAGATCATGACCTGAGCTGAAGTTAGATGCTTAACCGACTGAGCCACCCAGGTGCTCTGGGAATCTACATTTCTTAATAGGCTCTACACATCCCCTCCCCATCATTTCTAACTCTGATGGTCTTTAAATCACTTTGAAATTCTGGTGACTACTGTCCAGTGGCTTAGGCCTCCAGGACACCATCTTGCCTGAGCTCAGCAAAACATGGTCTCTATTTCCAGGTAGTCACTGACATTTCAGACGTTCAGGTTGGGATTATTGAATTGGGGGATGGCTTGGGAGGCAAGACTGAATCCTTCTGCTCCCCCAAATTGCCTAATTCTGAGATTCATCCAAATGGTTTATCAACCTGCCCATTATTCTCCAGAGGTTCTGATTCAGTGTGTGGCCAGACCACCAGGAAGCTCGTGACTTCAGCAGGTGCCTCAGGCAATCCTTATGATTGGCAGGTCGGAGATCTTAGTTCTAGAGGCTCATGGGTAGCTCTGGCTCTCAGGGCCCACGGACAGTCTCAGATACTCTCTGGGGGCCTCTAGGATCCCCGAGGGTCCTCAGTTTCCTTGGTTCTGAGAATTTTGCTGGACCCTTGGTGGGGTCTGATACATCTTTTGGCTTTGCAGCCAAGCCCAGGGAAGAACCAGTGGGGGCAGCCATTTCTGGGTCACGATACCAGCTGAAATACATCACCCACTGCTGAGGGCCATCCTAACAACAGTTTCTGAAGCCTGGGAAGTGAGTAGTTTCATATATATGCACGTATATATGCATGTATATATGTATATATACATACATACATACATACATACATA